>NW_010399613.1:0-11121 GCF_000710305.1 Buceros rhinoceros silvestris
ATCCGGTTCCTCCATGTTGGACCCAGGACAGCTTTGAAGTCTGATTTTCTAGGGAGGTGTTTGGGAGATAAGTGTTTCTAGGGTCAGCAGGTTTGCAGTCCTTTTGCCTGTGTTGTATGGCCTTGGTGGCATGTCCATGCTGGGTGATAGCTTCCTTCTGTCAGAGATGGCATTTTTGCAAGCAGGTCTATTACACAGCATCCTTGAGGAGATCTGGCACAGTGTAGCTTCTCTTTGACTCCTAGGCAGTGCTGGAGAAGGCATCACCCAGAGACACTGCTGTCTTAAGTTCACAGGGTATCTTCTCCCACCACCTCTGGGCCTGAAAACTCGAAGAGAAAGACCTGAGTGCTCCCCTTTAAGGGAAGTTACAGACAGACCATAGCAGTAACAGCAGCAAGGAAGGAAGGGAGCAGTGGGTCTTCTCAGCTGTACCTGCAGCCCTCTTACAGGCTTCATCCTCAGCTCTTGCTGTTCCAGTGGTGTGTGGTATTGTGGAGGTACCATTTCCCGCGTGGGGGTCAAGTGCGCAGCGTTACACCGCTTAGCCGTTAGCAATGGGTGCGTTGTGTTCTGTGGCGATTCCAAATCACATCTTGTTAATCTCTGAGGCTTGGTGGCATTATTTCAAATGCCAATAGGAGTTACTGAGTCCTATCAAATAAAGGTATATATTAACTACCAGCAAGGCAAGAGTTGATGTCAAGTCAACATACTGATGAGTACATATCTAATGGATGCTAGTCATCCTGCGACGTTTGCTCTGGAGGGAGCTGGCAGATTCAGGACAGAACATAATCCCTGCTATCAAATGGTAATTATGAGAGCAAACACCCATCTGTATTCATTTTGAGCTTGATGCTGAGCTGGAAATGCCACTGTGCAGGATGTTGCCTGGGGAGTACAGGGAACTGCAGAATCTCGTAGCATCTTTTCTGAGAAGCGATAAAAGTGAGAGGTATTCTGTCTGCACTTACAGATGTGTTCATTTCTGAGCTGGACCAAGAAAGACGCTTTTCAGGTGTGAATCGTATCTCTGAGGTAAATAAGCAGGTAGCAGCAGCAGTTCGAAATATGGCTGGTTTGAGGTTTTTCTGCCAGGTGGCACATCCCCACAGAAAATTGAACCCATCCAGGTTTGTCTGGGGACAATGTGTCATGCTGGGGAATAGCCCAGGGTTGTCGTCTTGGGTATTTTGGTACGTGTGCTTCTCCCCTCCATTGTTCTCATTCTTTCCCTGCTTGGCACCCCAGGTTATATTTCAAAAAGGATTAAATGTGATAGAGCTTTTTATTGGAAGATTCTGAAGGTTTATTTCCGTGCAGGGATTCTTTTGAGCAGATACAGTGACTACTTCAAGAGGGGGGAAAAAAATCTCCTTTCAAAACTCTTTTATTTTTGAGGTTCTATTAAAGGAGTGGGCTCCTCTGTGCTCTTTTGTGCTCATGCATAACACAATGTGATACCCATCAGGCTGCATAGAGAAGCTGATGGGCACAAGCAGAAAGTGCTGCCAGCTCTCCTCTCAACAATACTTCGACTTTGAGCAAGTCAGAGGCCCTTATTTCTCTCCAGGTTATTCCAGGCACCTCTCCAGTATAAGAAAGAGCAAGTAATTCGTATTCTGAGATGCCAGAAGTATGTAGAGGAAGATTTCTTCCATCAGCCTCTGTTCTGATTTAGGCCTTGCTCCCCACTTTTCCTCTCTTTGGTTTGCCACCTTGTCACCAAGAAGTCTTTCTCTTCCCAGCCACCTAGGAGGAAACCAGCAGAAGATCATGAGGGGAGGGGGGTGAGTATCATGTGAACTTCTGTAATTCCTTCGCGTTTGGAGTGGAAAAATGCGCTTAACCGTTGCGTACATTGTGTAGCCATCCTGGTCCTTACCTCTGCTGTGAGACAGCCCTCCCTCCAGCAGCCTCCCTCGCAGGTTTATGTGCCTGCACCTGGGTGTATGAACAGCCCTACGCTCAGCCTCCTTCCTTCCCTCCTGCATGTAGAGGGATGAACAACCCCTCGTTTGAAGTATTCAACCTCAGTGTTGCGTTCACCTCTTTTCAATGCCCCCTGTAGTTGCAGGTTGTGGGGTGACTGACAGCCTTGGTTCCTGACAGTGCTAACAAACCCAGCTGCCAAAGGAACCAGAGCAAAGACGACAGCAATAATCTACTGATTTGTTCATCTGATTTACGTTAGAACAGGTTTATAATGACCATAAATGGTTATTTTTACAAGAGGTACATAAGTAAACAAGACTGCTCCACATGCCACTGCACGTTCCTAATGCTGTGTTTATGCACATACAAACGAACTCCTTCACTTCCACTAGCCAGTTACTGCCGAAAAGTGCAGGATGGCACAGGTCCCTCCTGGAGTGCCTCTGTATGGGGAAGCCCATTCTGTTCACTTCCACAGAGAGGAGATATTGATGAGAGGTTTAGGGTTACCCACCTTCCCTGTAAATCTTAACTACCTTTTATTTTTTAAAACAGATGATATGTAACATTTTCATCATTAATTGGAGTCAGACCATATGTTCTGTCTTGTTTTGGATGCAAGATGAATGCAAAGGTTTTACACGTAAGCAGTTCATTATGGTGTCTCAGTGCTGGGACCCTGCACACAAGCAGAGCTCCCTGCACAAAAACTGCCCATCCCAGATGAAGGTCGAGCTCTCTAACCTCAAAGGTGTTATGGTGATGTAGTGTCAGGCTGTATCCTACCTATCAGAGAACTGGTGCTGTTCCCTCTAGCACACAGGGCACCCAAAAATGTTGGGAGCAAACAGGAAAAATAGCACTTTGATAAGGGGAAGCAATTGGTGTATGCAGAAAAGCAGGGGGAAAAGCAAATTGCTGAGATACTCAAGGAAAGAATCTTCATTTTCCTTTGAGGAGCTTGGGGGTGATGAGTGGTGTGTGCCCTCAGCATCTCTTTGGAAAGTATCCCTTTCATGCACGTGAAAGGCTAAACAGCTGAGATACGAAGAGGCTGGGAGAGAAGCAAAGCTGAAGACAGCTAGCCTGGCTCTGTGCCAGGCGTGGCTGCTGAAGCCCCTTCTGCCTGTTTTGGCTGTACAAACATCAGCACTTGTCACTACCCCATTGCTGCTGCAATCAAAGCAACTCCCTCGGCTCTGAGCACCAGGAGACCTTCGTCATCTTGAGTTCTTCATCCAGCAATCACCGAAGTGTCTTACTTGGAGGTTCAGGTGTGCTTCTGGCTGCATCAGTGCATTAGGTCCAAATCTCTCCCTTCTCTCACAGAATCCAGTCCAGAATTATTATCACGTGATGAACATGTATGGATGATGTTTTTATTTCGTAGTGGTATTTAGATCTGAGTCTGGCCCACCATTCACTTGGTACCAGTGTGCCTCCTACCTGTTCCCGAGCTGGCTGTTCATTCATGCTGACTGTAAAGGTGAGATTGGAGAGCTCGGTATAAGCCAAGGCAAAACCAATGAGTTATCAGTAAATGTGGGAACGGGGCAAAATATGAAGACAGCAGTAAGATTAGACATGTACCAAATGGCTTTAAAATGTTAATTGCATTGTAAACTTGGTCAAGTGTGACGTTAGCTCTACATAATCATTCAGTGTGTTTCAAGGATAGTAATCTTACAGTGTAGCAGGTAGGCCAAAAAGCGAGCGCCTGCCTCTCAGCCTTTGCGGTCAAGGCTTGATGTGTACGTTGCACGGTAATCTCCAGATGTTGAAGCATATGTTGTCACTGGGTAACTTCATTTTGTAGAGCTTGGCTTTGTGACTTCTTAGAGAAACTGAGAATTTCTGAATTAAATAGCTGTTTGTAGTAAGGCCGTCACGTAGTTCTGGGAACCTGCTGCCATTTGTTTTTATTGTGGAAAGTATTTGAAAAAAACCCACCACCTCTCCCTCCCAGAGAAACACCAATCTCACCAGGCCTTCACTGTAAACAGCATCACACTGGATGTGAAACTTCTGGGAGGCTGCATAATTTGGGGAAGGCTGTTTCATCTCTCACTGTTCCATGTCTGCTGACAGCTTTCCCCATTGTAACGCTGCCTTTGATACTTCAACTTGTCGTTTACTGTACCTCAGGAGCAGAAGCTGCTGTGTCCTTGGATGTAACGCTTTGATGTAAGAATTCTCAGGGTCCCCTCTTACCTGCTTTAGGAGGTCAAAACGTTTGGTTTTCCAGTTGCCCAAGTCTCTGCTGTTTACCACGTGTTATAGTGGTGAGGAGGAAATGTATTCATTTTGACTTACGTCATCTTGGATCTTCCTTCAGGCCAGACTGAAACTCTCCTGCTCACAATAAGTGGTACCATACTCCATAAAAAGTCTCATTGATTTCAGAAGGGCTTTCACTGATATGTTGCACTATTCATTGTTAAGTAAGGGAATAAATATCACAGTCTGGCTCTGTACAGTGAAAGCAGCAGAAACTGGAGGGTGGGGAGTGGGAATTACGGAGACAAGGAAACCTTTCATTTAAAGATGCAAAGAAAACGTGATTCATCTGAATGTCTTAGCTCTAAAGAAAAGCTTTCACTGGCAAATGATAGAATATAGTATAGAGGCTGGCATCTGTAGTAAAGCAGAATTAGCTCATTCCAAACAAGAATATAAATCACTTGGCTGCTGTATCATACATTTTACCCAAACACTGGGAATTGGACTGAAGTATGACGTTAACCGCTGAGGAATACCAGGATTTAAAGTGTTTCTGGGAGTGAGGCTGGGGTTTGTTTGGGTTTTGTTGTGCTCATTCTCAGTCATGTTTTACAGGCAGATCTTTTATGTAACACGCTAGTAATGCAGCATCAGAGCTATTGGAAGAGTCCCCTTTAAATTTTGTGGGCTTCAAGGCTAAATAAGAGCTCTGTAACACCCAAAGTATTTTATACCTGTGTGAAATGTTTGTGTATCTGCTGCTCTGCCTGCTGGTGTTCTGTCTCCTCGCTGGGTGTGCTGGGGTTGGTTTTAGTGCTACGCCATCCAGCTGGCACTGCAGAGCAGCAGTACGCCGAGCTGGGCGCATTGGGTGACGCCGAAGGTGTGGTTTCCCTCTCAATCTCGCTATCCAAACCAAAGGGAAGCATTTAATGGTTGAAGCAGGGGAAAAATTATTCAGACTTGCTTTGCCAGTGCCGTGACCTTAATGTAGCCATTCGCATTTCTGCAAGGCCCAAGGTGATTCTCCCTGTACTTACAGCGGTAAGCAGCATTTTACGTCAAGTTGGCATACGTAGCTACAGACTGGTGCAGAGTAGTGAAACAGGGCACGTGCAGGGTGCTTTACCTTTCAAGAGCCGGATTTTTTTTTAAAGAGAAATGAAACTTGGTGTACTGTGCGCCTTTGGACCAAAATACGGGTCACATTGGGAAGCTGCAGAAGCAGCTGTACGTTTTCCTCCCAAACCGATGCCCTCCTCACACTGTCCTTCACAAGCTCCCCTTCTTCCCTCACTCCAAATGCAAAGAGCAGAAATGGTACCAGTTACATCTGTTGGGTGCTGATGCTGATGTGCGCCTTTGTACTCTGGCAGCCAGCTGTGTGCGATGAGGCGTGCTGCAGGCACGGTGGTTTCTCCTTAGTATGCACCAAGAGAAGCTGTCCCAGATACCGCTCTTGCTAAAACAAATGGTGTTGACTGACCTCAGGACCAGCTGCTGTAGAGTGCCCTGTTAGAAGATGCAGTAGAAGACAACTTGGAAGTGTTTCTGGGCACAGTGTAGCTGCTCCCTTGCTTTGGCAGTGTGCTGTAGAGAGCTGATGAGCCGTGCTCCCTGGTCCCACTCTAGCACTGCCATTGGATTTTCTGAGATGCATTTCAAGGTCTTCCTTTTAGTGGGAGTTCAAGATGTTCATTTTCTCTGAAAACAAGACAGCCTACTTAGACGCACCCTTGGAAAGGCATTTGGCTGATGCTTGCAATCACCTGTTTTCTATTATTTCTACTGTAGAGCAGTGAAGAACATAAGTTGATAGAAGTTGAACAACGAATCTTGTGCAAGCTTGATTTCCATGGCTGCAGCACCCCGAGTCCCCAGTTAAAGCAGCTGTGTTTGGGGGGGGAGGGGGGGAACTTCTCAATATGTAAGCAAAAAGTTAGTAATAAATTTTTAACAGGCTACCTCTGCCTACTCAGCTTTTGTTTACAGCAGACTGCCTCATAAAAGAGAAGAATTAAAAGCACCAGTGATTTTTCAAATGGGCATGTAAATCAGAAATTTGGTCATGTTTGAGATTTTTCTGTCTTTGAAATTTTCCTGGATAGCAGGTAAGAAGAGAATAATCTTCCAATACATATCCTGAGCTTAATCCGTTCCTTTATGACTGTCAGCCCAGCTCAGCTTTCAGTTATACCAAATTTGGTCCTATTACCATTATTTTTTTCCTAGTACAAGCCATTATTAACAGTATTGGAGACAAACCTGAAATGATCTGTATTTTCTCTGTGATGGAAGATACCCAAAACACAGGAGGGTGCTTGGCTGCTGCAGGTCTCCTCCATCTGAACTATCAGGAATGTAATGTGTATTCATGTTCAGAAAGTCATTTATTCTTTTTCTAGTTAGCAGATTAAAGAGCAGGGCTCTATCATATTTGATCAGAGAGAGGGAAAAGAATTCTTGAGAAAACCAAGAAGTGAAAAATGAGTAAAAACGAGGCTTCTGGTTTTAAGGAAAACCAGCAGTTGATGGGCTTGTGGGGTCTGAAGGCTATCGCCTCTCTCTCAGGTTACAAATGTACAAGGTAAGATGTTCAGAAGGTAAAACCCCAGCAACAGAGCCTCCAAGTGTCGCACGGTGAAGGTGCCAGTGACATGCAGTGCATCCAGCTGCAGGCCCAGCTTCATCCTTGAGGTATTTGGAAGCTGAGCCTTTCAACGCTCCCTCTTTGGCAGTTATCCAAGATCAGTGAGCCTTTGAAAAGCAGGATTGTTCCGAAAGGGGGATGGCAGCTCCAAGCAGCCGTTTGCAATGGTACTGCACATCCCTCGTCTCCCTGTAACACGTGCCCACGTGTTCGCTCATGTCACAGACACTGCTCTTTTCACTAGCTGAGCGGCTGGAGCGGGTGCCAGGGAATTAGGAGGAACTGGCCAGCCTTCAACACTTCTTCGCAAGGACTTCTTAATCAGCTCCCATGCCTCTGTAGTCGCGTGCCTGTGTGTCTGGTAATTTGCTCTACTTTATGTACGCGGCTCATCATACAGATTGGCTTTTCACTTTCTGCAGCGATTCCTCTTGCTGTGCCAACACCTTGCTATTTGCAGCTTCAATGCCTATTGATAGCACTTCGTCAGCAATAGCTGCCAATGTCTATCCCTTTTACAAGATGTTCACCCTCAGTTTTTATAGACGGTTACAAATTCAGTCACAAACTGATTGAATAGTTCGTTTCCATTTGCTTTTCACATGGGATAGATTGATTCGTCAAGACATAGGTCATTGGAAGATTGAAAACAGAGAGGCAGCAGCTTCTCTAGTGTGTGGTTGTGCTCCAAAGCAGAGCCAGCTCTACCAAAACCATTCCTGTGTGCCTAGTCTGGTTCTTAATACTCTCAATGAGAGACTATTTATGGTTTCCTATAGCCAGCTGCCTACGCAGCCCTAATAATGGTCCTCATCCCAGCACCAACGCGTATTCCGTAACTTGATTTTCTTCTACTGTGGACAATAACTCACTCCTCAGATTCATCCACCTGAACCTGAGCAATGATTTTGTCAGTGAAGCCAAGGCAGAGGAGGCTTCTCATACCTCAGGCTTCTCTGTGTTCTCTGTTGCTCTGTCTCATTCATCAGTGGGTATGTGGTTTTCTTAGTCACCCTTTCACTGACGGTGAGTCTACTATGGCCCTTCCCATCCCTCCCAGTTCCAATGCAAACAGATTTTGCTCTCTTGGTTGTCACCATGTGCCCCATCCCACCATCCTGTACCTCTCCTCTTCATGCTTGGCTAAACAGGGGACACCTGGTCAAACTGTATGTGGCCGCCCCTTCTCCTGCCTGCCTGTGCTCTGCCATGCTCGGATTTACTACTTGGAGACAGTTTGGTAAAATTATTTGGTTTTATTAATTATTTCTGACAGATTTAACCAAAACCTATTACCAAAAACCATCCCTATGTAACTGGTTAGTAAAGTCCAAAGCAAACTTCAGGCAATCTTCCCAGTTCAGTTTCAAGCTCATCTTGAGTAAGAATTATAATTTACAAGTGAAGTGATTTGCTGGGTCTCATCTCGCAGTATCTTCTGCGTTATGGAGGCCATGTCACAACTTAAGGGTTCTTACAGCTTGGTGACATACTGCAGGACTATCTCTATTTCCTTTTGCAGCCTGTCTTGACTTGCTGTAAGCTTTGAAGATGTCATTAGCCTGTATCGCTTGAATGTACCAAGTCACTGATAGATGTTCAGCACATCTCCCTACATCTCTCAGTTGGAGAAGGTTCAGTGAAATGATTAGTCCAATCTCTTACAGTTATTTTGAATGTTCTAAATGTAAATTTGTAATTAGATGGCTACAAAACTGTGGGGCTTCTAGGTTAAGGTTTGATTGCAGCCTTTTAAAATGGCTAGTAACTTGGTAATTGTCCTGGCTACCAGTACCTGTTGGGTTTCAGTTAAATGGAGAACATCTACTATTGTTCTTAGCTGTCCTTTATTGATTTGTCAGTAGTGCGTGAATGCCTCAGTCAAGATCATGACCCTATCACACTTAGCTACTGTAGTTCCACAGAAATCATCTGTGTCCTGAGGAGCCTAAATGGAAAACTGAATGGCTGCAAACGGAGCTCCGTGGTTTTTATGGGAACTGCTTCATGACTCAGGGTATACTACTCGGTGATCAGAGACTGTTCTGTTCACCTTGCACTTGTCTCTGCCAGTCTGAGACACTATTATCTCTGCTTTGTAACACACCAGTCATTACGCACTTCGCTTCAGATCTCCACTCTATCCTTAAATTAGATATTTTTTTCTCCAGCTAGCTCAGCATGCAGCCCTTTCTCCATCAGCTGGCTCCAATTATGTGATCCTCACATGCTATCTCTGAATAACTGTCCTTTGAAGTTATAAAGTAAGAGATGTCCTTGGTAAGCCACTTTGATTCACTTGCTTCAAATAAGAAGAGCACCGTTGAGGTATAAAGATTAATTTCACCCATCTCAACTCAAGTTAAACAAAAATTTAATGAAGTCCAGCAGATGCCAAGTTTACTACTCCTGACAACGCTAATTTCTTAAAATTCTTTACCCAAGTGGATGTTTTCTTTTCTAGCAAAGGATGTATTGCTTGGCCTAGATCTTGGTAAGATCACAGATGCCAGCAATGAGCCTACTGACAACAATCCAAGATGCTTGGTATGCTCTAAAATAAGCAAACAAAAAATCTCTCTGCTTGGTACAATTCCTGAGTGGGAGTCCAGCCTTCTCAATGAATTCGAAGCACCCTGAGGAATTGTCCTATACCTATTGTGTCCAGCCTGTGGCCTGAGCTCATAGTCAAGCCCAAAGTCCTGTTTGTCTATGCTGATTGTGACTCAAGCCTCACCCAGGGCCAGGAATATGCTTGAAGAGATGAAGCACCAGGACTCAGACCCTTTACCCCCACAGCAGAATGAGCCATTTGGCTTCATGCAGGCATGTAGATGTTTGGCATGCATCAGTTAAAATACAAAGTCTTAATTAAAAAGAAGAACCCTTTGGAATCCCAAGTGCACTAATTCCAGATCGGATCTTTTGGAGCACTGCTACAGTAGTCAGCTGAAGGGTCTCTTAAAGCTGATGGTGTCGGTGACATGTGACTTGAGTAGATCATGACATAGTTGACTTTTACAGCAAAAGTCCATCACACCAAGGTTGAGCCTGCATGCAGAATCAGGTTTGCTAGGTCTAGACATCCACAGCCTGTAGCATAGCAGTCTCCGAGTACACGTTCAAGTCAGAGATGTTAATTGTCTCCAAACATCAGGCAAGTAATCTGCATTTTGAAAAGTCTCTAAATGGGCATTTACATAATTTATGTTTCATGAAGTCCACTGATGTGTATTTGCATAATAGGCTGCAGCAGTGCCAGCAGATCCATCACAGCACTCGATGTCAGCTCTCATGAACTTCCAGCAGGTTTCTCCCTTTATTGGAGTTCTTGTGACAGAAAGAAATCCACAGTAACTGATAAATCTCAGAGTAGACTGAGTGCCTGACAAAGCTTCTGTGACTGGGTGGAACACAAAAAAATCAAGCCACATGCTCAGAAGTGTTCTTCGTGCATCTGTGCCAATGCTGTGTCCAGAAACAAGCAGAGATGGTCCTTTATGTGTTCATTCAAGTTCATTCGCTTTCCTCATCTGGAGTCTCCAGTTGCTCTCTGCTCACTTGTAGCAGCACCCTGCTGCCTTCATGCTCTCCAGCTTCTTCCTCCTTAAAAACTAATACATTTTCTTATCACCATCCTAAGCCCCTTGGTGCAATCTGTTGGAGAGATGCTGCAGGTGCTTGGAGAAGAAGGGCTTTGGGAAGCATGCTGGCTTTGTCACTGGTCTCACCTGGGTAGTCAAGCTTGAGCATATGAGTGTAGAGAGAAACCAGTTGAAAGCTGCAGATCTTTCAGTTCTAATATAATGTTCACCACTCTCAAAATAGTGTTTTCATCATTCTCATGATGGAGTTAATACCTCAAGGGGTTTTTATCTGATGTGTGGGCTCTAGGCAGAAAACTTTTTTTCCTCATGGCTAAGCAGGAGAATCCTGGCCAATGTAAAGTTTAGCAGTGGCGTTACCTTGGAAAAAGGGGGAAGATTTATAGCCTTCAGTCTATCATGTACCAGTGTTACCAGACTAGCTAAATTCAGTCCTGGTGGTTTTGGTGTGGGTGTCTTCCGTGAAAACTGGAAGGAGCAGTTCACACCCTCCCAGAACAGAACTGGGGAATAGGATCATTGCCAGCTCCAAGCAGGAATTTCCTTCCTTTAATGTGCTCCACAGCCCCAGCACTGACTGAGCGCAGTCATACACATATGCTAATGGATGGTGCTTCATTTTGTAAGACGTTTTCTTAGAAAAGTTTGTTCTTCACCCCTGGTTGTATATCTCCTTTCCGTTTGTGTGGATTTGGGTGTTCATCATCC
>NW_010399613.1:11310-13200 GCF_000710305.1 Buceros rhinoceros silvestris
CACTGCACGCTACTAATAAGATAACGCTTTTAAGCCGTTTGGTATTTTCCCATGAAACATGTTGTTCTTGCTACAGATATCCAGTAGAGTGATGGCTCTAATCATCCTCTCTGTCAATAACTGCCAGCCGTGATGGAGCTGGGGTTCTGGTTGGCTGGGTAGACCCAGCAATGTGAAACAGAGGATATGCATGCTGAATAGCTGCCAGACTGGAGCAGGAGAAAAGACTAATTGGAACGTGCCATGCTAGAGCTGAAGCAAGCCTGATGCTGTGGTGTTTTCCTTTACTGCTCTTGATACCAAGTCTAAAATGATTAATCCAGGGTAATATCTTGCTACAGTTCCTTTTAATTTCAGTTCTGACGGAAAGGAAATACTGGAAAGATTCAATAAACAAATGTTTCCTGATGATTGATCCAAGGACCAGAACTATTCCTTTGGCTTTGTAACTGATCCTTTTTGTCATCTGGTTTAAAAGAAATCAGATGATATGTGGATTGAAGTGATTTCAATGTTTATTCTATAATTGAACATCAGTTATAATTATATCCTGTTAGAAACCTCTTGAAAAGATTTTAGTAGAAGTTGCTCCCTGTGCTTAAGGCACGACAGAAAACCAGGAAATATTTTAAATCCTCATTGCCACCATTGGGATCTGGTGGCTTCAAAATCTTGCAACAGGAATGATGTCGCCCAGGTTTCTTAGAAGCATTGGGAATGACTGGAAGAATTTGACTGCCTGTTGAAGAGTGAGGAATGAGGAGAGGAGCATGTTGGCAAGGTGAAAAGAACCTTTCAGGTGGTGCTTTTCTGTCTGCCATGCTGGAAGTTGATGTCCTGTTTGTGGATATTACATTGAGGGATTTAGTCGGGCTGCTTGAAGTGTGTGTGGTGAACGTGCCATGCCTTCCAAAGGTAACTGTGAGCTAAAAGAGCTCTGCTGAGAGTCACCGAGCTCTTTGGAGGGAGGGGAACTCTTCTGTGGTTTATTTTCTCTGGCCCACTTCTTACGACAAGACATCTGCATATATGAAATTGTGAGAGTTGGGCTTCCGGAGCAGTTGGTGCCCATTGTAACTACTACCCTAGCTGGCAGATGTCTATGTCCTCTTTTACTGTTTGGTGTGATCCTGCAAGCTATGCTGACGAGGTCTGGCAGAGGAGAGGAGACCTGTGGGACATCCTTACCCCCATCACATCACCCCAAGGGCTGTGCAGCTCCTAGCTCCCCAGGGTTTGTGTGCACGGTCAGCTGCAGAAACATGAATGTGGTAGAGCTTTTGGAGGTGGAGACGGAAGGATCTAGAGAATTGCTCTGCCCCTAGAGCTAGACCACAGCTGAACAGGAGCTTTGAAAATCTCAGCGGTGCATAAATGCTCAGCTCTGGCAGATAACTTGTCACATGGAAGCCTGAACTTTCCTGGGGGTTGGTGTTGCTTTTGCACCGGTTGTAGCGTGCTCAGACCTGACCTTCTTCTCAAGCTATCTGGCATGGAGACACTGTAAATGAAGTATATGTATGACCTGTGGTTTTTTTCAGCTGAGAGAGATGCTGCTTTTCAATTTTAGGCCTCAGGGCTAAGAGACATATAGCTAACTCCAGGCAGGTGGGTAATAGGATTTATTTTGGTGGTACAGTTGCTGTTTAAAGCTAAGCCGATGGAAGTTCAAATCCTTGCTGTGAGTTGAACTTATATTGCTGCTGGTATGAGATCATACCCAGTCTTTTCCTGAAATGGAGCTTCGTCTGCTGAGAGCTGCAGAGCTCAGTTAAAATCCTCGTTACAAATGTCAATTACAAATACAATTAGCAGTTTATGAAAAGGCTGGTTATTCACAACGTGTAAATTTTCAAGCAAGAAAAGGTGCAGTTTCCCCTTAAGGGAAAG
>NW_010399613.1:13307-17804 GCF_000710305.1 Buceros rhinoceros silvestris
AAAAGAGCCAACAATACATGTTTTTTCTTCTCGAGAAATTAAGGAGCGTCTGGGGGAGAGGAGTTGGGATGGCTTTGAATGTTTTTGTACTCCCTTCCAAAATAAGTTTATAGTTTCCTCATATACAATTTAATTAAGCCTTCGATTTGACCTTTGTATTGAGCAATAAAAGTTAACTGAAGCATGCCCCACGTCAGCCAGTGTGAGAACTGTTTCTGTAACCAACACTAATGAGGTCACCAGGACAAAAGCGACAGCCAAAGCATTTTCAATTATTACTAATATTTTTTTCCTTGAGCCAGTTTATATTTTTCTTAATTACAGCTTTGAGCTGTGGCATGATATTTAGCAGATGCCTTTGGCACTTGGCGTGCCGATCACTTGCATGCTCCAGACTGGCAGGGGCACCTAATCTTTGAAGTCTAGAGCACACATTTGCCTTTAACCACAAAGGTCAGTCCCGCGTTCCTTGCATCCCCCAACTCCTATTAAGTTTAATGGGAGTTTTGAGCATGGGAGGCATGTGGTATCGGGATCGCTCTCAGTCTTCTGGATATTACCAGTGAGGCTGTACAGAATTCCTCAGCTTAACTAATTAATTGCACCATACAGTGATGGCAGAAGGCTGTCACAGAGCTTTTTAGTTGCTTCTTTCATTACAAGAAAGTTACAGCGAAAGTTCACCAGATTTGCTGGGAACATCATGTTTTACAGAGACTCACATGCTGTGTTTCAGGATAACATGTCAGCTCTGCTCCAGTATGTACGACCTATCTGGCAGGCTGAACAAGCTGAAACATGCAACCACAAACATGTGCCTAGGAGTAGACTAAAAACAGATGTTTCCAGGAAATGTAAAAGATGTTTGGCATGTTTTAAGCTTGTACTTTCAGCTTCTCTGCATTTGAATAAGCCCTGTATTAAAATAAACAGAATGACAAAACCCTTTCTTGCAAATGACTGACTGATTAATGGAACTACTGCTGAGTCACACAAGGTTTGTTGGGTTGTGTTATTTCTTCCCAAGGAAAAGATGGATTGTTCTATCTTGATGTTTACCGTGGCAGTTATACACGTGAGTTTACTTCTGAGCCCTCAGAACTAATGCAGTTTTATTGTGGCTCGTGAAGATGATGCAGGGCTTGCTGTGGCAGCTGTAGATCAGAAGCTAAACAAAGACAGTGACAGGTTTCCTTAGAGCAGCACGGCTGAAATAATGTCCTATTCTCTCTATATATATGTACATATTGCATTCAGATGCATGTAAACAAAAAGGCTGGGAATGGGGGAAGGATTTGCTATTTTATACAAATGTGGCTTTCAGCACCTGACATCTCAAATTGTCTGTTATTCCTGACTTTTCTTCATTGCATATTTTTCTTTCTTGCCTTTTTTTTAATAGCAGTAGCTTCTGAAAGTTCCAGCCAAGGTTATTTCTTGAGGAGAGCAGGTATGGTTCTTCTCAGCCTGAAGAATTTACTTCCAGAACGCGCAAAATGTGTAGGAAATGAAGTAGTTGTCTTGCTGGCCTGCGGGGAGAGGTGATCTGCCAAATATCACACAGTTTAATGCTGAATTAAGAATTGAACATAGATAATCCAGGTCCCAATTTATGCCTGTCCCCACCCCCAAGGCCAAATCCTCTTCAGTCACATACTCCTTAAGAGAAACAGAAAGTTCGCAGAACCAGAATGGTTACCCCTCGTGATCTTGTCCTGCAAGTCTTTTAGGGAGGCTGACCTAAACTGAGTGTGGCTCTGGAGTTAAGTGAGGAGAGTGACCTGTTCAGCCGTAACTGCTGTAGTTCTTCCCTGTTCTGGTTACAGCCTTTTTCCTCCTCAGGCCGAGTTTCCATAAGAAGGTGTGTGGGGAAAAGACTTATATGGGCACCATAATCTTAGGCTGAAACAGAAGGGAGTAGGACAGTACATATGTAGGAGGCTGCAGAACTGTTGATTACTCCCTTCTTCTGGCTTCAGAGCCTTTTACTGACCAGTATCATGTAGTGGACAGTAACAGCCCCCAGGATTTGGAGAACTGCATCACGAGTTACCACACTTCAGTTCTCACATTCCCATTCCCACAGCATTCCTGTTTCCATTTGTCTGCTGCAGCTGCAACTGGAAATAATTACTGCTGGTCTTAATGTCAGGATAATAGATGATTTGGAAATTGTTGGTACATTTTATGTGACAGCATTGTTTTGCAATTTTAGATCTCCTTCCTTTGAATATGTAAAAGTAATTTCGGCTTTTGCTACCAGAGGTGATAAAAAGCTAATAATAACACTGCAGCTTCTACTGTAATTTAAGAGCCTGTTCCACCAAGTTGCACCGAGCTTTAATTTTCTTATGAAGCTGTCAGCCAAAACCAAGCCTGGGATCGAAGAGAAATTTATCAAGCAACAGAGCTACAACGTGGAGTGTAAATGCAGATACTGACCAGTTCACTTTAGACCTGCATTACGAATATCATTACAACCATGATGAGGCATTCACGACTAAGTCATTAATTTGCTGTCGTAGATGCTGACGTTCTGTCTTTTCAAAGCACAGTGTTTGCGTGAAAGTCCAGGAAGAAATGGACAGGTCTGACTTCATGGGATTAATGTGGGACAGCAGAAGTAAACAACCTCCCCTTCTTTTCTCCCTGCTATTCTCTCCCCAAATATCTGGGGTGAAAGTTCTCCCTGGAAGCTCATGGCGTAAAACTGATAGAAAGATGTTCAAAATCTCCACTGTGAGACCAGTCCACTCAACTGCCCTTCCCTTCCTGCCTTTTTTCTTCACTCCAGAAGTACTTTCTCTGTCGGCAGCAGCAGCAGGCTGTCTAGAGAGTCTGTGCATTTACCCTTCAGCTCAGTGGAGACCATGTTGAGTGTGATTCAGGCAGGAGATGAGGAGGTTTTGGTGGCACTGGCGCATTTCCCTATCACACAGATGGTTTGCAATTGCAGAGGAAGGACTGAGCTCAATTTAGGTCAAGAGAAGGACAGAAATGGAAAGGAGTTTCTCTAAATTGATGAACTAGTTCATCCCTTGGCAGGACAATAGGAAACCTCAACAGACCGTGGATGCTGTTCATGCAGGTGCACCAGTAAATGGTTACAGCTTTGATAATCCCTATCAGTAGCAAACTGCAAAGGCTAGGGAGGGGGAGCTAACAGCAGGGGTGCCAATAAGACCTGAACATGTGTCAGATAACGTGGTGATAACCTAGAAAATAATAATCACGTTGTTTTGCCCCTGTATCATTCCTCGCTAAGATTACAGTGTGCTTTAATGTGTGACCCAAATGTGTTTGAAAGGCGGACTCAGGTCTCTCTATGGGGGGGTTCCTGTTCCGAAGTTAGGTGATAGGGACAGTCCTGACTTTTATCCCAAGCCCAGTCTCTCTGAGGAATAGTATCGATCCACATGAGTATTTAGAAGTGCAGTGCTGTCTGAGCGGCACGTGCGTTACTGGGCAGCAATTTGCGGTTCCGTCTTTGAGGTGAAGATAATCCTAAATGCGGTAAACATCAAGGTCAAGTAACTGTCATTACGTGCTTTGTTTATCTTGTCAAGATGTGAGTTCAACAGCAGTTAACATGGATGAAAGTTCATCTGAGGAAGTAGACTCAGTCCCCTGAACTGACTGAGCTGTTCCTTGTGCTCGCAGTCATCACGGGGCCTAGAGGGACTCTGAGCCATCTTCACTGACCCCGACAGACCTTGTCTGCGGCAAAAGTCCCGAAAGGCTGTTAGCGAAGGCTACTTTGGCACCAGCAGTCTTCTCCTGAGTACCCTTCTTGGCAGGGTTTCAGTATTCACGTGGGGAGCGTGGAGAAGCAAACAGCACAGTAGCTGCTGCTGCGGCTGAATCACTGTTATGATGCTGTGGTAGATAAACAGCGTAGAATAATATTATCTATGTCAGTGTCCAAAGGGCATCACGTGTGCCAGCCTGAGATTAGCTGAAGCCATCAAAGGTTCTAACCATTCCACTTCTGGAAGGGAGAGAGGGAAGAAGGTTTCTAGCAGGGAAGAAAGCTTTTAACTGGGAACCATTAAGCTTTTTAAAATGCAGAAGGGAAATACTAGAACAAACCAAATTTGGGGGTTTGGTTGGTTTTATGAAATCACTCTGGTGGCTTGATTCATGGGTATTGAACATCTGGGACTTGCTTCGTTGAGACTGGAGTTTCACTTCTACGGTAGTCTTCACACTGACACTTCTTTTAGCACTCTCACTAATTTTTTGCCATTTGAATGTCGGTAGTAGACTGAACGTAACCATCCCTGACTCTGAAAAAAAGATTTAAGAGGAAAAACTCATTTAACTCAGAGTCTCTCAGCTGAAACCCTGGAGTAAATAACCAAGGGGAACTCTGAGGACACTGGAATAAAACATGAAATCTTTACACTGTGGAAATTTGTGCCTTAAACTGAATATAGGACAGAGATCTTGAGCTGAGTTAGGACTGAGGCTATTTTTATTTATTTTTATTTATTTTTA
>NW_010399614.1:0-1855 GCF_000710305.1 Buceros rhinoceros silvestris
GGGGCAGGTGAGCATCCGCAACCCCCGCGGCTCCCCCGGGGAGCTGCCCAAGACCTTCACCTTCGACGCCGTCTACGATGCCAGCTCCAAGCAGGCGGACCTCTACGACGAGACCGTGCGGCCGCTGATCGACTCGGTGCTGCAGGGCTTCAACGGCACCATCTTCGCCTATGGACAGACCGGGACCGGCAAGACCTACACCATGCAGGGGGCCTGGGCGGAGCCGGAGAAGCGGGGCATCATCCCCATGTCCTTCGAGCACATCTTCACCCACATCTCCCGCTCGCAGAACCAGCAGTACCTGGTGAGGGCCTCGTACCTGGAGATCTACCAGGAGGAGATCAGGGACCTCCTCGCCAAGGACCAGAGCAAGAAGCTGGAGCTGAAGGAGAACCCTGAGACGGGGGTGTACATCAAGGACCTCTCCTCCTTTGTGACCAAGAACGTCAAGGAAATCGAGCATGTGATGAACCTGGGGAGCCAGACACGCTCCGTGGGCAGCACCAACATGAACGAGCACAGCTCCCGCTCCCATGCCATCGTCAAGGAAATCGAGCATGTGATGAACCTGGGGTGCCACTCACGCTCCGGGGGCAGCACCAACATGAACGAGCACAGCTCCCGCTCCCATGCCATCTTCCTCATCACCATCGAGTGCAGCGAGACGGGGCCAGATGGTGAGGAGCACATCCGTGTGGGCAAGCTCAACCTGGTGGACCTGGCTGGTAGTGAGCGCCAGAGCAAAATGGGGGCCCATGGGGAGCGCCCCAAGGAAGCCTCCAAGATCAACCTCTCCCTCTCCGCCCTGGGCAATGTAATCTCCGCCCTTGTGGATGGCAAGAGCACGCACGTCCCCTACCGGGACTCCAAGCTGACCCGCCTGCTGCAGGACTCCCTTGGGGGCAATGCCAAGACAATCATGGTGGCCACCTTGGGCCCGGCCTCTCACAGCTATGATGAGAGCCTCTCCACCCTCAGGTTTGCCAACAGGGCCAAGAACATCAAGAACAAGCCCCGGGTTAACGAGGACCCCAAGGACACATTGCTGCGGGAGTTTCAGGAGGAGATCATCCGGCTGAAAGCCCAGCTGGAGAAACGCGGCATGCTGGGGAAGAAGAGGAGAAGGAGCAGCCGGAGGAAGAAAGCGGTGGATGGAGAAAGCGCCACAGAGAACGAAGGTGAGGATGACAACGAGGACGGCCTGGAGAAGAACATGGAGAATTACTTGAAGGAGCAGAAGGAGAGGCTGGAAGAGGAGAAAGCTGCTATCCAGGATGACCACAGCCTGGTGAGCGAGGAGAAGCAGAAGCTGCTGCAGGAGAAGGAGAAGATGATAGAAGATCTGCGGAAGGAGCAGGAGGCCACGGAGCTGCTGGCCACCAAGTACAAGGTACATGTAACCTCACACCATTACGAGTGATACCGGGGGAAGCTCCGTGTGGGCTGCTTGAATGGCTCCCAAGCAGGGTGGGCTCCCAAGCAGGGTGGGCTCCCAAGCAGGGTGGGCTCCCAAGCAAGGTGGGCTCCCAAGCAGGGTGTCCAGGCAGGGTGCCTGAGGTCAGCCCCATGCTCCTGTGTAGTGACAGGCTGGGGTTGCCCTCAGACACGGACCTCCATGGGGACCTTGTGTGGGAGCTCCTGGGGTGCAGTGTGGGAAAGGCCGTGGGAGAGTGGATCCTTGGTGGCACGAGTTTGCTGCCCTCAGCTCGTCCGCCTCAGCACAACAAAACAGCTTGTGACAGGGTCAGGGAGTGATGCTGCAGATTCGTCTCTGGTGGCTCTGGGAACACGCCCAAGCGCTGGGGACACAACACCACCTGACCCCTGGTCCTGTCCAGCCCCCAGATTCTGCCCT
>NW_010399614.1:2179-2850 GCF_000710305.1 Buceros rhinoceros silvestris
GCTCCAGCACAGCCCCTCTATCACTGTGGTGGCCCAAATGCAGTCGCCAGGCTGGAGACCTCCAGGAGGGGACATGCCTGGGGTGTCGGTTCCTACCCCTGGGGTGCTCTTGTACCCTTCTCCGTGGCCAGAGACGTGGTTGTTGCAGCCCAAGGGACACATGGCCCTGCCCAGGGACACATGGCGGCACCCAGGGACGCTGGAGACCTCCAGGAGGGGACATGCCTGGGGTGTCGGTTCCTACCCCTGGGGTGCTCTTGTACCCTTCTCCGTGGCCAGAGACGTGGTTGTTGCAGCCCCAGGGACACATGGCCCTGCCCAGGGACACATGGCGGTACCCAGGGACGTGTGGCCGTGCCCGGATGCCTACACGGAGACTTTTGGGCTCACACTGGGATGTGCCCTTGGGCCAGAGCCATGAAGGGGACACCGGTCACTGGCCGACTGACTGTTGTCCCCTAAGGGGTGTCCCCTAAGGGGTGTCCGAGCAGGGCAGGGTGCTCAGTGCAGAGGTGGGCTCCCGCAGCCAGTGTCCCCACCGCAGTGGAGTGCAGGTTGTCACTGGCATCTGTCCTGGTCCCGCATGGTCTCCTCGTCCGGCCCGGCGCAGCGGGGCTGGCTCGGGGCCACAGCATGTCCTGTAACTGCTGAGTAACGAGGCAGGGCCAGCA
>NW_010399614.1:3025-3364 GCF_000710305.1 Buceros rhinoceros silvestris
TCCCCTTTGGTGGCCTGCAAAGCCGCTCCGGGACGTGGGAGTATGGCACAGGCACACCAGTGAGGTTTCACCCCGGGGGGCAAAAATCCCCACTTGCGACGAGGCTCTACCTACAGGGACAGTGTGGGGGACACTAGGTGGCTTCCCGGTGCCCAGGGGCAGCTCTGCCGCAGGAGGCACCGGCATGAGAAGAGCCCTGTGTCCCACTCAGGTGTTTGATGGCTCCCTAGTGACTGGGGGGACATGGGGTGCCCCACGCACCCACAGGTGACACATGCTGGACCCTGTCATGCTCGTGGCTTCGAGCTCAGAGAGGCAGGGGGCAGCCTGCCCCGGCAG
>NW_010399614.1:3551-4154 GCF_000710305.1 Buceros rhinoceros silvestris
ACAGGGAGGCCTCTGCCTGGCTCGGCCAGGGTGCTGCCGGGGCCCTCACCCCACAGCTCTGCTGGGTGCAGGGGTCAGCAGGCGGGGAGGTGCCAGGGAAGTGCTTTGGGTGCTGGAAATGAGTTTCTGTGAGAGGCTTAGGGTTCAACCAGTCCCAGACACCAAAGGAGACTGGGAGTTGTCTTCACTGGAGGGGAGAAACGCTTCGGCAGGGAGAAAACAGGAACTCCGTAATCCCATGGCGAAGGCAGTAGCTGGTGGTGATCCCCACAGGGAGGGGTGGCAGCACCGAGCCATGGTCAAGCATCACCCCAGCACCCACCTGGTCCCCCTGGTCCTCTCCCTGGTCCCCTCCAGTCCTGCTGGCCACCCCAGGAGGGCACAGGGGGCACTCACCAGCATGGGGCGCAACTGGGGCCAGCCAAGAACTGGATGTGGGGAAGAAGGTGTGAGGGACGGGGGTCCCATAGTGTCCCAGTGCATCCAGCCAGGCTGCTCTGGCTGCTCTGCTCTGGGTGGGAGCTGGTGGTATGGACACGGGGGTTGTCCTGTGAGTGCTGGAGGCGCTGCTTGCGTGCCCCTCAAACCCCGGGCTGGGCAACC
>NW_010399614.1:4213-4870 GCF_000710305.1 Buceros rhinoceros silvestris
TGGTATGGACACGGGGGTGGTCCTGTGAGTGCTGGAGGAGCTGCTTGCGTGCCCCTAAAACCCCGGGCTGTGCAACCCCACAGCCACCCCACACGGGGCTCAGAAGGGGCAAGAATACAGGAAAAATAGGGGAAAATAAGGATTATGCCCCTGAGCCACAGCTGCGGGGGGCACTGGGTGGCCCCCCCTCTCCTCCCCGCCCACGAGTGCCAGCCACACTGTCCCCCTAACACCCTGACACAGAGACACGGGAGGGGGTTAGGGTGTGGGCGACAGAGTGGGGTGAGGGAGTCAGGATAGGGTGGGGTGGATGGTATGCACCATCGCAGAGCCTGGCTCAGCCAGGGAAGTGCTGCTGTGGGTGGTTTCCCTGCAGCATCTGACCCGGCACATCCCGGGGGGCTCAGGGCAGGGCCCCCCGCCCAGCTCGGCACAGCTCAGTTGGCTTGGCATGGCTCACCACAGCTTGGCACGGCTCAGCTGGGGCTGGGGCCCCGTTGCCGGCAACTGCTGCACATCCGTGGCCTCCCGTGGGCTCGCAGCTGTGCGGAAGGAAGTGGGACTTGAAGCACGGGCTCAGCGCCAGCGGCCCTGCACCACATCCCTGTGAGGGAGTCCCATCACTAACAAGTCCCCAAGCCAGCCTGGAGCCATTTG
>NW_010399614.1:4937-5331 GCF_000710305.1 Buceros rhinoceros silvestris
CCGTTTCCGGCAACTGCTGCTCATCCGTGGCCTCCCGTGGGCTCGCAGCTGTGCGGAAGGAAGTGGGACTTGAAGCACGGGCTCAGCGCCAGCGGCCCTGCACCACCTCCCTGTGAGGGAGTCCCATCACTCACACGTCCCCAAGCCAGCCTGGAGCTCTTTGGTGTCTATGTGCAGCCCCCTGAAAGCTCCCACCCCCTCGAGGAGGAGGTGCCCAGGACAGGGACCAGGGCCGGGGATGAGCACCTGGGCGGGGACAGCCTGGGGCAAACCTCTTGGGAGGGGGTGGTGGCAGGGCCATGCTTTGACCCCCCACCCTGTTCTACCCCCCAGGCGATGGAGAGCAAGCTGCTCATCGGCGGCGTGGCCCATGCTGGCCCACCCCACCAGCCGC
>NW_010399614.1:5493-5825 GCF_000710305.1 Buceros rhinoceros silvestris
TGAAGCGGCAGGAGATAGCCGAGCAGGTAACGGCATGGGGGCCTCACGCAGCTTAGGTGGGTGAGGGGGTTATCCCTGGTGGCCGGTTCCCCCCTCCCGGCTCTGAGCGTTTTCCCCTGCGCTGCAGAAACGCCGGGAGCGGGAGATGCAGCAGGAGATGTTGCTGCGGGACGAGGAGACCATGGAGCTGCGGGAGACCTACACCTCCCTGCAGCAGGAGGTGGAGATCAAAACCAAGAAGCTGAAGAAGGTGAGAGCATGGCAGGTGGGGACAAACGTCCCTCTGGCCACCAGGGCCCCAGGGCTCGCTGCAGCCCCCGCGGCGGGGGTGA
>NW_010399614.1:5913-7967 GCF_000710305.1 Buceros rhinoceros silvestris
GGGCCCCAGGGCTCGCTGCAGCCCCCGAGCTGGGGCTGAGGGGCTGCTCCTCTCCCCCAGCTCTATGCCAAGCTGCAGGCCGTGAAGGCGGAGATCCAGGACCAGCATGACGAGTACATCCGCGTGCGCCAGGACCTGGAGGAGGCACAAAACGAGCAGACACGGGAGCTGAAGCTCAAGTAGGTGGTTGTGTGTCCCCAAGCACAGCTTTGTGGGGTGCAGAAGACAGACCTGGGGTGCACAGCTGGAGGGAGTGATGAGCCTGCTGACAAGGACAACTGAGAACTTCCTACCCTGTCAGTGGGGGCAGAAGGTGTAAAATGTATTTAAACCTGTCGAGCTGGGTGAGCTGCCTCACCTAAAAAGTTGCTGAGAAAGGTGAAAACCTATACACAGGCAGAGGACAGGGCGGCACTACTTACTGGACGTGGTGGAGGTAGCTGGAGGCAAATGTCCCCCAAGGGCACCTGCTCCAGCCCCAGCACCATCCTTGGAGTGACAGCAGCTTTGGGGGAGACGCGGGGTGAGACCCTGCTCTGTAGGAGCCGACAGCACCACAGTGGCACCCAGCCAAGCTGGGCAGTGCTCTCCCTCCAGACCCACAGAACGGTTTTGGTTGGAAAAGCCCTTTCAGCTCGTCAAGTCCCCACGTCCCCCCAGCACTGCCAGGTCCCCACTAACCCCTGCCCCTCAGCACCACCTCCACACGGCTGGGAAACCCCTCCAGGGATGGGGACTCCACCACTGCCCTGGGCAGCCTGCGACAGCCCTGCACAACCCCAACGGGGAAGGAATTTTTCCTCAGGGCCAACCTCAACCTCCCCTGGAACAACTTGAGGCTGTTTCTGCAGCTTTGCCCCCAAAAACATGGGTCAAAACCACTCCCTTTGGGTCCATCTTGCATCGCTGAGCTTTCCTTCCTTTTCTGGTGGGGTGGCAGGAGGAGCAAGGGTTCCTGCCCAGAGGAGGGTTGCAGGATGTCTTCACTCCTCTCTGATGACCATCCTCCTCCGCCCTCCTTCCCTGCCCCCCTCCCCTCTCTGTTGGCCGGATCCGTTGCCTCAACCTCTCCCTTGCATCATGTTTCCATCTTCTGGATGTTTGCCCATTTCCCTGTGTCTCCTGCTCTTCCCGACATCCCTTTCCTCTCTCTTTCCAACCTGTTTTCCATAACCTGTCGTATTAACTCCTTCCTCTCCTGCTCCTTCCCACCCTCTTGCTCCATCTCCATCTCTCTCATGGCTGGTCACTGACTCAGGTACTTGATCATCGAGAACTTCATCCCGCCAGAAGAGAAGAACAAGATCGTGAACCGCCTGTACTTCGACGGTGAGGAGGACCAGTGGAAGTTCCAGCCACTGGTGCCCACCGGAGGGTACGTCCCAGGCCCTGACCCACGCTCTGCCCCAGCGCTGCCAACCCGCGGGCACAAAGCTTCTGCCTGCAGGTCAGGGGTGTCCCTGGGGCTGGGGGGGTCAGCAGGGACCCTGGGGTGCTTGCAGGTGTCTATGGCTGGAAGTCCTCTCCAGGCCAAGCCCCACCGGGAAGGGGCACCCTGCACTTGCTGTAGATGAGCTCTGTCTGTCACTGTTCGGATACGGCTTTGTAGATATTTTTGTTCTCTGACGTGTGTTCCTGTCTTCACGTATTTTGTAGAAACATCAGCCAAATGAAGAAGCGGCCTACCTCTGCGGTGGGGTACAAGAGACCCATCAGCCAGTATGCCCGTGTGGCCATGGCCATGGGGTCTCATCCTCGGTACCGGGTAAGGGAGGGAGCACTGGTGCATGCTGGGGGAGTGGGAAGTCACTGGAAAATGGGATGGATGGAGGGGGTGGATGGGTGGGTGGAAGGAAGGATGGATGGATGGATGGATGGATGGAAGAATGGGTGGATGGATGGATGAAAGTGGGAGAGAAGATGGAGTAAAGAAGCTCATGATGATGTGGAACACATCAGCTGAAGCTCCCAGCTTTACCCTCCCACTTGGCAGGGTGGGTGGCTGTGCTCTCAGCCAATCCCTGAGCTGCTGGCTCGGTGGGTCTGGGCACTCA
>NW_010399614.1:7995-8862 GCF_000710305.1 Buceros rhinoceros silvestris
TTTCCCCTCCCACTTGGCAGGGTGGTTGGCGGTGCTCTCAGCCAATCCCTGAGCTGCTGGCTCGGTGGCTCTGGCAGCTCCTGTCCTGTGAAAGGATGGGGCCACTCAGCCTCAGGTGCTGGACTCAGCCCCAGGAAAGACCAGAAGAGCCTGAGCAGAGCCAGGAGCCTGCACCCTGGTTTGGAGCTTGCCCTGTGGAGGGTCCTGCTCCCCAGTGGTCAGCTTCTCGGAAGTTTGGACTTGCCCACCTGGTGCCGTGTTTTGCCATATGGTGACTCCTCATGTTGGTTTTCCTTTGTGCTGTCCTGCTGCAGGCTGAGAACATCATGTTCTTGGAGCTGGACCTCTCCCCTCCAGCCATCTTTGAGTTTGAGCGGAGCAGGGACCCGGCAGAGCAGGACCCCCGGGCTCTGCACCTGGAGAGGCTGATGCACCTGGACAGCCTCCTGGAGCGGCCAGCGGCCTCCCGGGTGAGAAAGTCCCGCTCCTGGTGAGTGTTGGTGGGGCTGGGGGGACACGTGGGGGCTGCAGCACAGCAAGGATGTTCCACATGGGGCAGCTCGTAAGCTTGGGGCAGATGGAGGAGTTGCAGCAGAGCAGTTCCTTTTGGGGCTGAAGCTGGCCATGAGTTGTTGGGGGCTGATCAGATTTTAAAATAGGGCTGACATTGCTTTGGGAACGGTTGTTGGTGATGACTTCATATGTCATCATCTACATCTCAGCACAGCAGAGACATGGACCTGCTGGAGCGTGGCCAGAGGAGGCCACAGGAATGACCTGAGGGTGGAACCCCTCTGCTGGGAGCACAGGGGAGAGAGCTGGGGGTGTTCAGCCTGGAGCAGAGAAGGCTGCGGGGAGACCTTAGTG
>NW_010399614.1:9101-11373 GCF_000710305.1 Buceros rhinoceros silvestris
GAGGTCAGGTTGTCCCTTGGGGCTCTGCTCAACCTGCTCCAGTTGCAGATGTCCCTGCTCCCTGCAGGGGGTTGGACTGGGTGAGCTTGGAAGGTCCCTTCCCACACAAACCAGTCTGTGATTCTGTGATAGACGTGTGTCCCAGATGGCAGAACACAGGCATCATCCTGCCCAGCGCTGGATGTCCTTTGGTGCTGCCACCACAGCAAATGACGCAGAAAATGCTGGATTTCAGGGAAAGCTGGAGGCAGGGGAAGGGGAAGAGGAAGGGGAAGGAGAAGGAGAAGGAGGAGGGGAAGGAGAAGGAGAAGGAGGAGGGGAAGGAGAAGGAGGAGGAAACCGAGTTTTCTCTGTTGGTCTCCCCTCCCAGGTGCCAGTCACCACGGTCACTGCCGTCCTCAACCACGCATGTCTCCCTCACCTCCAGCTCCCCGCGTGCCGCCACAATGCCAGCTCAAGAGTGACATCCTGGACATCCCTTGTCCCCCACACCACCTCACAGTGAGGACTGTGCCCCGCCAACGGCCGAGGAAGGGGCCTCGGCCAGCAGCATCTCCACTGGTCCCAGTTCGTCTTTGTCTTCAGCTACTTTGTGTGCGAGTGTGTTTGTGTGAGACGCTCACAAGCAGCCCCCGGGGCGAGGGGAGCTGCCCCCTCCTTCCTTCTGCCCCCTCTCCCCGACCCGGATCTGTCACTTTATTTATTTAACGTATTTATTTATGGAGTGGTTGATGCGCAGAGTCAGGAGGCACGTTTGGACTGGAGGACATCCAGGGCTGGCAGCGTGCACCACACTGGCCGCTCCTCGGCTACGCTCAGCTTCCAGCCTTCCACACACCACCGCAGCCCCTGCGCGGGGCTGGGGCATGGGGACACCACCAAGGTGGCCACCACCAGTGAACTGCTCACCATCATGCTCCGCGGAGCAGGCAGGAGAGGGCACATGCCCATCTCCAGTGGCTTTGGCGGGAGGTGAGGCAGCCCTGGACTCGTGCTGCATTTGCTTTGCTGGATCCCAGGGAATTGGGCTGTTTCTACAAGGTATTGGAGATTTTGTGGTGACAGCACCTTGCGCTGGGTTTGTGAGAGGTGCGGAGGGACCAGCCTGCATCGACACTGGTGGCAGCAATGACATCTCAGTGACTTCTGGGTCTGGCTGTCACTCCAGGAACCCCAGCTCCATCCACAGCAAGGGGTGCACATTGACCAAGCCAAGTCAGTCCCAGTGGTGCCGGCACTTTGTTCACCTATGCCACGCTCTGGAGATGGCTGGACCTGTCCTTTCTGGTTCCCTGACATCCCGCTTGCTCCCATCCTGCCTCAGTGGGTGTTTAACTCCTTACAGCAACAACAAGAGATGGAAATCTCCGTCCCCTTCCACCCACCCCTCCAAAGACACTCGTAGTCTGGAAGCAAAGCTACCCCAGTGACACCAGAGGCGAGTGTCCACCCGCCCGGCAACTAAAGGCTGTGAAGAAAGGCAGGACAAGGAGGTGGTGCCCAGAGAAGTGATGTCAGCGTTGCTCTCCTCCGGGCGGGCTAATACCATGCTGAGGTCGCCTCATAGCTGGGAGGAATTTGCTGGTGATTGCATGGGTTGTGGAAGGGGGGACATGAAGCGGGTGATGGGTAGAGGGGCGAGCCATAGGCCACTCCAGTGATCTGAAACCCATCCCAGCAGCAGCGCTCGTAGGCACCAGGACATCGCTCGGTGTTCCCGAGTGACTCAACTTTGAGCAATTCAGTCAAGGAAAGGTGAGTCCTTGCTGAAAGCCCTTCCTGCAGTGCCAGGCCAGCAGCTGTGGTATCCTGGGATGGCTTCCAGATGTGCGGAGTTGGGGAGACCCGTTTGCCAAGATCCTGATGAATGAGGGACCCACCCCGGGTTCATGGCGGAGGAATCAGCTCTTCAGAGTGACAGTCCCTGGCGAGGCGGATCTGAGAAGATGGCAGGTAGGGTCTGTGTCTTGTGGCAATGGAGAGTTTCTTCTGCTGGAGGACTGGTCACCGCTCACCTCAGTGACTCCTGCACGCAGGACACAGGGTGAGGGCAGGAGAGGGAACATCGACTTGTGGCTACTTCGGAGCAGCGCAAGTTCCACCCAACCAGAGTGTCCTATCAACATGCTCCATGCGGGGGGGCTGGGGCATCCACAGACCTTCCCACCCATCTCCTGACACATCGTCTGCTCTGCCATGGGGTGTCTTCTCCCCATCCCCTGTAACATCATCCTGCCTCGTGTTCCTGATCATTGCCCTCTGCCACCATCTT
>NW_010399614.1:11466-12264 GCF_000710305.1 Buceros rhinoceros silvestris
TGCCCCGTAACACCTTCTGCCTCTCTGAGGTCTTTGTCCTCTGCTCCCCCACCCTACCAGCAGCTGGCTAGTAGGTGATTTTGGAAGCTGTAGGTTGCTCTCAGACTGAGCTCACCCCCATCGAGCAGCCTGGGGAGGAGGGTGGGGGAAAAGTGGTTTAGGTTCGAGAGATGGGTCCTTCCCTCAGCTTACGGTGAGCTCCTTCTGTCCATGGGAGGTGTCCATGTGCACCCCCCAGAGCAAGCTGGCTCTGGCCCTGTGAAACATGGTGGGTGAGAGACGCGGTTCTTTATTTCATTTTCAGGGCAGCATCTAGGAGTCAGGGGCAGGAAGTGCAGACCTCCAAGAGGGGAGGAGCTGCCTGCAGCATGTCCTGCAGGGCTATGTTTTCCTCCTCTCCTTGTTTTCTAATCACTCCAAGTTCACCTCCAGCCAGGTCAGCAGCTCACGGAGCCCCAAGGTGATGAACCAGCAACAGCCTCTTTTACCTCTGCTCTCCACCCAGGGCATGGAAACAAAGCTCCATAGCTGATGGTATCCTCTCACCCCCGCTGGCTTGCCCCAGGCTGTTGGCATCATGGTGAAGGGTGGATGTGCTCCACACCAGTCTCCCCTGGCACACGCTGGTCCTCCTCTGTCTCATGTCAAAGGTCCAGCAGGACTTTGGTCATGGTGGGATCCACGTGGAAGCCCAGCAGAGTGCAGGACGGGTGTGTGAGCTCCCAGCGCTGCCAACAACCTCCCAAGCACAATCCGTGGGAAAGGTTTCAGCGGACCCTGGTGGTTTGAGCCGGGACC
>NW_010399614.1:12387-12884 GCF_000710305.1 Buceros rhinoceros silvestris
CCGAGTCGATCTGCCCCTCTGCCCCGGGCACCCCTGCAGCCTCTCTGCGTGGGGGCAGCAGCCCCAGCTGTACATTTGTACTGTTCTTCGCTCTTTGTGTGTCGGTGCGTGTGTATTTACATGTGAGTGTGTGTAGGGGAGCGTGTGCGTGTGTGTAGCCCAGGGACCCCGTTACCGTCAGTGTCTGTGGCTGTACAGGGTCGTGTCCCGGAGGCGGGGACGGGGCTGGGCTGGGGCTTTTTTTTGTTGTTGTTTAATTGTTTGTTATTTTGGATTTCAAGTTTGGACATTTTTTTTCATGAGGGGGTGGGTTGGGGTCTTTCGCATCGATTGGCGAGGTGGGGGCCTGGATTAGGACCAAATTTTTGTGCCTGTTGCTCTGGTGATTTATTTAGAAATCAGAAGTTTACCGTATGGTGGCCCATCCTTGTCACTCTATACATATGGATATACAGGACATATTATAAATATATATATATTATACCTACGGGATGGAG
>NW_010399615.1:0-8524 GCF_000710305.1 Buceros rhinoceros silvestris
GGGGAGGGGAGGGGAGAGAGGCAGATCAAAAGAAATTATGTACCAAAGCTGCAAAGCCAAGTATTCAAAAGTTTTAGAACAGAAGACTTAAGGTTGCATGTAACTTTCTGTTGGCCTTCTGGCACGTGTGTTGCAGTTCAGACCTTCATTACATGATCAATATCTTCCCCCCAGTATCTCTGCCTCATTCAGTACATGGCTTTTTAATATTTCCATTTCTGTTTATTCAGTACGTGACCCTAGAGATCGTACTTAATTCGTGCTATCCAAACCCTCCTCAGAACAGGGATTTGTCCATTTTCTCAACGGCTGTTCCGATGTGCTCAGTTTCGGTATTTGGATACTTCACCAATGTAATGGATTAATTTTCACAGCCCTTTGTAGGGACCTCGAAATGAAGGTCAAAAGCTAACTACCTAATTTTGTGTTCTAAGCTGAAATGCTTGAAGCCTAATTCCTTAGGACTTCCTAACAGACTTTCTAGCAACCTACAAGCTGCAGTTGTAAGACACTTTGGTGACAGTGCTTCAGACAGTCCCAATGACAGTAACATCGAATGCCAGACAGATGCTTCCAGAAAGGCGTTTGTCCCACTACCCTTCTCCCATTCTGCAATGGCTTTCTGGTGCTTAACCCGCTCATCTCCACACTGCACACCCTGTGACCAACCATGCAGCCTGGCATAGCAGGCGCAGTCTCTTGCCTTTGACATGATTGACCAGACCTTTGTAGCAGAGAGGGAAACCAGACTGAACTTCAGCCTCCCTGATGACGCTTATTGCCACCGTACCTCCAAGGGCCTGTCTGCCCCTACAGACTACTAGCAGGAGGACAAGTCTTTTCCTTCATGGTCTCAGTTGTTTTGATGCACAGCCTGGGGAGAACTTCTCTGACACCCTAGCCCTCCAGGCCAGGCCTACCAACATGACCAGTGTACATCACCCTCCAAGGTCTGGATGCCACCTCCTGCAGGAAGCCTCTGTGCTTGGGTAAAGCTAAAAAACACCCTGCATGGTCCCTTGGTGACAACAGTAAGGCAATCTTCCATGGGTTTTTTATGTATGGGGAGGGGGGGAGGTATATGCAGGAGATAAACATTGTTACAACAGCCAGTAGAGAACACTTCTGATGTCAGTCACAGGTTACAGAGAAGAAGAAAGAAGAAAAAGAAATGTAGAAAAAGAAGTCCTCATAACCTCTCTCATGAATAATGAGAGTTCAGTGTTAGGTTCTTCACCGAGATTTAGGTCCCCTGGAGAACCTCACCATAACACCTGTGCACATGACACCTATGGACATCTTGTTACATTTCTTATCTCTTGAAAGCTTGTTTCTTCAATCGTTGCGTAAGTAAGTTAATTTTGGATGTAATTTCAATTTGCAAAAATGGTAAAATAACATCAGTAGATATCCTGTAGGTAGATATCCTCTTAGTATCATTGAAGTGCTTGTCATGGATTTCAGAATGCTCTTTGTGTGTGTGTGTGTGTGTGTGTGTGTGTGTGTGTGTGTGTGTTTTCAGGATTTCAGGTAACTATGCCTTGTTTTTATATTATGCCCTGAATATTTTTGCCTCTGTTTCTTCTGTTTCCTTCTTCTGTGCTTCGTGCAGACTCTGTCCTCTCTCCCACGCCATTACTTCCATACAACAGGTATGTTGAGAGAACTCCAAAACCTTCTTTTCAGCACCATCAAGAGAAAAGAGGAATTGCAAGGAAAGAACAGCTCAAACTGCAGTCACGGACTGCAGCACAGGTACAAATAAAATCTCAGGAGAGTTACCTGGCTTTTAAACATGAGCACCCTTCTATTGCTGATTGACTTTTCAGAACTTTGCAACATACCCAAATTTTAGAAGATTTACTTAGGAATTAAGCCAGGACAACCCTCCAAACCACACATGTCCCCTCATTTCTCAGTGTTTACAAAAAGGTTTTTGGACAATAGAAGAACATGCCCTTAAAAACATACCTGAAATGGTCAGACAGTTGGACTAGATGATCATTGTAGGTCCCTTCCAACTGAAATATTCCATTCCATTCCATTCCATTCCATTCCATTCCATTCCATTCCATTCCATTCCATTCCATTCCATTCCATTCCATTCCATTCCATTCCCTTCCATTCCATTCCATTCCATTCTGTAAAACGTTGTAGCAAACCTCAAATAGAGACTTAAATGGAAAATGCTGGTCAACATTTATCAACTCCAATTACATTAATTTCTGCCAGAATAGCTATATAGAAAAAAATTATTAGTAATACTACTTTAGCCTTATCATCATTACATTGACAGGTTTTTAGCAAGCAAACTGGTCATTTGCAGTATATTTATGCTTTTTATCAAACAGTTAATAATTGCAGATGTTTATGACACGGAAGGTTACAGAACAATATTAAGTGAGGTTTTTCTATGTAATCATGTTTCATTTGAAATTGGTGAGTTATGGAGGACTGGAAACATTAAGTACCTTTTTGAGGAAGAATTAAATTAAACAAACAAACAAAAAAACAGTCTTGATGTTAAGGGCTTTGCAGTTATGCATAAATTTAATTCATAAATGATTAAACATGCTCAGTGCCTTTTCAAGAGGACAGTGGTGAAGCCAGATTAGATGGCAGTGCTAAATAGGTGCAAAATAGGGGGTTTTGCATCGAATCTCGAAAACGAACACCCCTAAAGCCTTCAAGAGAGCAGGCATCGTCCTGTTTCAAGGGTATTGCACAGAGCACTCTCCTTTGTTTTCACTTCTTTCTGGTTTGATCTCTAGCTGATATTTCTGTCTTTCAAACCACTGTCACCAAATCCATGCAGTGCCATTGAATTCAATGAGGTTGCCAAACACACAACATCTTTAGTCAGCAAAAAAATCCGTACTTAATATTTCGAACCTGTATGAACAGAGAATAATGTTTCTAAATTTATTTAAAACTTTCCAGACAACACTACTGTAGAAATATTACCTAATTAATTTTGTAAAATCTTGAAATTATGCATAGTGATTTAATTATTTTCAAATTCTATATTTAAAAATTTGTTCTGTAAACCAAATTAATTAACATAATCTCTCCTCCCATTTTTTAAAATTGTAAGTATCATGGAACTTTTCCATAAATGTTGGTATGCTAATTCCTGAAAATTCCTTATTAAATTTAATTTGAGGAAGTAAAAATGCTTTTTAAGCTATAGTTAAGTCTACAAAAGCAAAGCCTTAAATTGCTGACTCCAGGCCCATTCTTATGGAGAAATCATACATTTCTAACTTACCGCTGTCAGTCTGGCCAGTGTTATTCTTTTACTGTTTCCACCTCTACATTAACCCTGAATACATACGTATGCCTGATGGATGGGTTCGATATTCTGTTTTAAGCTGATGGAATATTCATAAATATTTGGAGCATGTCCAGAGAAGGACAGTGGAGCTGCTGAAGGGTTTAGAGAACAAGTCTTATTATAAGAGAACTGGGGTTGTTTAGCCTGGAGAAAGGAGGCTGAGGGGAGACCTTATGTTCTCTACAACTACCTGAAAGGAGGTTGTAGCGAAGTGTCAGTCTCTTCTCCCAAGTAACAAGCCATAGGAGGAGAGGAAAAGGCCTCAAGTTGTGGCAGGGGAGATTTAGGATGTTAGGAATATTTTCTTTACAGAGAGGGTTGTCAAGCATTGGAACAGGCTGCCCGGGGAAGTGGTGTAGTCCTCATCCCTGGAGGTATTTAAAGGATGTGTAGATGTGGTGCTGGGGAACATGGTTTTGTGGTGACTTGACAGTGCAGGGTTAACATTCTGTGATTCTATATACAGAAGAAAAGAAAATCTTTCCCAGTGTCACGGGAAAATGCAGATGCAACATATAAAAAATGGTGCTGTATTTGTAACCACAATGGAGCAGCACATTCTCCAGCTCCAGGTGCCAGGACTTCAAGCACTATTTCTCACTACCTGTCCCAGTCCTCAGCGAGAGTGCAATCAGGGGTGGAAGAGGAGGAGGATGCAGAGGAGCAGGACTGCATGTACACAGTGTCAGTGAGAAGCTGATTTTTTCTGTGAAAACCAGCATCCCAGCTGCTTTTTTTTTTTTTTCTAATGGCAAGCCAAGACTTCAATCTTCATCATTGGCCTAGTAATTCCTAAAAACCAAAGCTCAAGTGGTGAACTCAAGTTTTGAGTGAACTGATGCCTTTTATGAAAGACCACAAATAATTTTAAAGCACTTTCTGGAGTTCAAGAATGATGCAAGCTATTTGTTTTTCTTCCTACTTGAAGCTTTATATGAAGACATCTGTTGGCTGGCCATAAAATTTTGCTCATACAGCTTGTCTGAAATCAAAAGAAGGGGTGTAGGAAGAAGATAATATGGCAAAAGGAGATTTAAACAGATATCCTGAAATAATGTGAGAAGGTTTTACTGCAATACTAATTTTCACAATTTTCAGGCTATAGTAATCCTTCTCAAAAAGGAAAAAATAAAAGAAGAGGAAAAAAAAGAAAAGAACTGATTTGCTGGATTACTGGCTGCTAGATGTTATTGGTTGCATACTATGTCTTGACTACCATTTTCTATAGAGTAAAAAACATTTTCAGATGCTGTGAAATATTAGTGTGGAATACATCGAGAAACTTCTGCAAAATCACAGGTTTGCACTGTGATGTGAAAGAAGTTGATGCAGCTGAGCTTTACTGTCCTGTGTAAATTCACAGCTACAAGATATTTGTTTAACTACATTTCTCTGGCGCAGTCATCATCATGTTTCATCTTCAACATGAAATTGTTAAAAGTCCAACAACAGTCTGAAAACATCTTAGCTAAAGGAGAATTATGTTCTCCTGTAGCTAATGTTAGCACTGGATGATTTTTTCCACATGTACCATTTATTAACTGGAAAATATGCTTTTGAATAACCCCAAACCACTTGTAATTGCAGATTGAATTCAGAGAAAACTTGTTAATGAAAATTATTACTCATTATACACTTATTGCATACTATTAAAAGTTATTAATTACTTATTTTCTATTTATTTTAGAGCTAATCGGATCAAAACAGTGAAAGAGAAGTCACCAGTTAGTTAGATTCACAAAATACTAGAAGAGGTTGTATCCTTTGACACAGCAGTTAAAAGGCTTTTACCCAAGGAATGGGGAACATATATCAAGTTCCCCTTTCTCCTTAACAGGTCTGCATTCACCGCTCCAACTTTCCAAGCATCTTACTCCCCTGTTGATAGTTTCATCATCATGGCTTGGCTTCGCGGACGAAGATTTGGGAAGGGCTTTACCCACGCTTACTGCAAGCGCACTGATGGCTGAAAAGGCCAATGCAGGATAGTCTACCGCCAACTATAAAACACTAATCACAGAAATGAAGCCACTGAAGCACAGCTGCACACAGGAAGGGTCAACAGCCATTCTATAAAGTCACTCTTTGTCTCAGTGAGAATTTTTGTACTTATACTTCATACAGAGCAGGGAAGGAACATAGTGGGAAATGTAGAAACCTTTAAAAAAGAACAGAGAACTCAACATTAGGGATCTTACCAAGTATGATGTCCTACCTCCCGTTTTACAGAGACTAACGGCACACTCATCTTTTCATTATGTCGCTGTTGAGAATGACATCTGACATTCAAATGAAACATTTTGTTGATGGACAGATGAAAACATTTAGTTTAAATTTTTCATATTAAAGAAGACAAAACTACGACTTCTTGTCTTTTTTTTCCACTGACTGTAAATTTTAGCAGATCTACCAAAAAAGAATTACGTTCACAGTAAGCATTTATATCATTGGTGTCTTCTCCAACATACAAGTGCAAAGGAAGTGATCATAAAGAGAGCTGATTTCAGGATGAGCAATTGCCTGTAGTCCGAGATCACAAGGAACTGAGAGAAAGTCACAAGGACAGTTGAGAATGCAGCATAAATCATCCAAGGAAGTTAGAAGGAAAGGTGAGAGTATGACATAGCTTCTGGCCTGAGTCTCCAGTACTCTGATCCAGATATTGCTCACTAGAGTGCTTATTGCTTTGTCAGTAAAATAACTGCAAAGGGATTTTGCCAAAAAAACCCAGATTAAAAACATTAACAAATTACAGCATTTGTATTATATTTGTATTACAACACCTCCCATCAGAACAAGATCATCTTACCATGCTAACTGTACAAACAAATGTTTCTGGTCTGTAGTGCTAACAGTCTAAATTCAGACAAAATAAACAAATAAAATAAATGGAGAGACTAGAGAAGAGGACAGGAGGAAAACAGCGATAAGAACACTTAGTAGCATAGACCCTGTACATGCATAATTGCAGCTCTATTTATAAGCTAGAACTAAACATGAGATATTAATGAGGTTAGTAATCCCTGCTGGCCAGCTGCCTCGCCATTAAAGGAAGGACAAATTGTCTGTAAGGAGAATATTTTTGCCCCCAGCTGTGTTGCTGAGCAGGATTTTATAAATGCCATGGGGTTTATTCAGTTTCTTAATTCTGCTGGCCTTTCCTTTTGAGTCAGCTATGCAAGGATAGAAGTCGTACCTCTTACGGCTGTATGTTCTCTTTCACCCATTTTAACACTTAGAGCAACTAGGGGATTCCTTTCCCACCCCATTCTCTGCAAGGGGACCACTTGACATGTCAGGATAGAAAGGTCACTTGTAGCACAAGTCAGTTAAATATTACCTTCTTTTTACTGACAGTACTGTTTGTGATTTCTGTTTTAGTTGTAATACAATCTGTTACAATATGCAGATATATTACATGGCAATAAACACGTTTCAGTAATAAAAATTTTGGATTAAGATCAGCTAGTCTCCCTTCTCTGCCTCATGAAGCTTAAACCTGATTTTAAAGGCTGTAATTGCTTCTTAGGACATTGGGATTTGCTGTTAGCAAAACACTCCATGTGATTTTCCACTTTCCATGAGGCTCTCAGCCCTAGACACGGATGTACTGCTCTCCTCAGAATGATGCCTCCATTCACAGGGAACAGCGAGCGATGTCTGTGGGACTGGGGTGAGCTGTGCTGATGGATGCTGTGGGGCCAGCATCTTCTCAGGAAATGTACACATAGATGTGCCTGACCGAATATTTTCCTGACAGGTAGTTCTGCCTCCTGATTGCGATAGCTGCCTCTCTCTGTGTTGACGCCTGTCTCCTGGGAGACAGAGCTCTCCTCTGCCTTTGTTTGCTCAAGCCAGGACCTGAATACAGAGAGAAATGAGCTCTCGTTGGCAGTAGCAGTCGATGGGAGGGAGGTCATCTCCTATCTTTCCCTGTACCCCCTCTTCATTTCCCACTGTGGTTTTGAATTGTTTTCTAGGCCACTGTAAATAAGACAAATCTCCTCCCAACATTTGCTGCTAAGACGCTCCCACCCTGTGAACTTTCTGCTGTACAGGGAAGATCAGCTCAGAGCAATGGGGGTAGTTTGTGCCTTACTAGAAAAGCTGCAGGTAGGTGGCTGGTGAATTCACATGTAGAAAGAAGATATGCAGGAACTGCAGTCCCGCTGCACCTCGCGGGAAGGGGCTGCATAGCCTGAACAAGCAGTGTTCAGCACTAAGATACTGTCACCGGCTCAAGAAGGCCATAACACAAGACACTGGGAGCAGCTACAAGAGGTATGAATACATGCTTGTCCTGTTCTTGCACTTTTAACTTGGAATCTGCTGCTGGTCAGATACCAGCCTGGACAAATCCTTGGTCTGAGTAGAGCTGTTCTGGCATTTTTATGGTCTTGTCAACTGTCATCCTAACTTCTTATATTAGAGGAGTTATCTCAGATCAAAAAACCGGCCTCATCATCTACCTTAATTCTCTCTCCTCAACTCTCTTATCATACACCTCTATTTCAACTTCAAGCTCTTCAGCAATCTTAAAAATTGTTTTCCGTTCTTGTTTTGACACTGCCCCGGGTCTTTTGGGATTAGAATGGGAATAGCCAAAATACTATGAGAAAGCCCTTTCTCAGGCTATTTACAGCTTAAACAGAAGCAGAAAGAACTAAAAAAATTTGTAAAAAACCAGTTCTCACAAGACTGTCCAACCCAATTAAGCAGATAAAAGGGATTTGAATAGCTTTGAGAACTATTTAGGCTTTTGGGTGGTTCTCAGTCCTGACTTTTTTCAGGAGTTTATGATCTGATTGCAATCTGTATTTAATATCACTGTTAGGAGATCAAGATTTGCTTCTTGCTTGGGTTGCCTGCATGGGAGTCAATTTTATCCTTTTTTTTGAACACTGAATTTCACAGGCAATGAAGAGGCATAATGCCTAACTTATGCACGTTGCACCTTTTAGAGCCATCAGAGAAGACACAATGGACTTGGACTCCTGATTTAGGCACCTGCTACATACTTAAGGTTTATAGTGCTGAACATTCACTCCAGCCTCAATGTAAAAAAAGTCTTGCCCCAAAACAGGAGAAGTCACTGTGGAAAGTCTCAACACTATATTTCCACTCAACAAGTGAAACTCATGTTTCAGGCCATAAGCAAATCTACTTGGGGGGGGGGGGGGGGAACCTTTT
>NW_010399615.1:8588-9836 GCF_000710305.1 Buceros rhinoceros silvestris
AAGAAAAGGAACGATGTATGTGGGGGGGTGGGGAAGACATTTTTAAAGCTTCTACATGGTGGCTTTTCAGACAGATGGCTCAGAGGGTGTCCAGAAGGTGAGAAAAGTCCTTTTTTCCCTATTTCATGCCTTTCTTGGAAGCTAAAAGGGAATTGGTACCAGAGAGGATCCAGTACAGGTAAGTGCTTTTGTTCCTATGTTTTCCCTAACAAGAAATTTCTCATCAGATGTAAGAAGAACAGATCCAAGACGGTTGTAAGATATCTACAGTTCTTAAGATTCAATGTTGGTCTCACTAAATTCAGTGGCAGAACTCCCACTGATTTTGGCTGGATCCAAGTTTCTCTCAGATAATTTGTCAGGAAAGTTCTTTACCCTGAGATGTGTTTAAAGAACAAGCAAAGCTTATGTCACAGAAGTCTGGAGCAGAGGTGTGATTCTAAGGAGAGTCCAACCACCCCCCTTGACTGAATCAATTCTGGTATGGAAGTCCTTAACAAAGGCTGATTTATCCTACTGAGAAGTGCCGTGTACTGTGGTCACACCCGCCACCTTCAATCACATACCTACAAGTGATTAGGAAGAACAGAATGTCCTAGGAATAGTATGGGAGCAGTTTGTAGCTCTGTAACAGAAGGACAGAATGGTATACAGCAGTGAAGCTGATGAATTTTGGGGACTTCAGGATGAATTGCAAGATGCTTGGTGGAGTGCAGTACGTTATTTCCTACAGCCAAATTTCGTGCTGAAACAAAATCTCATTTTAGGTTACAAGTCAGAACTTATGTATTTGCAGCTAACACTGTAGCTACCATCTAGCTTCAACAAGACAAACACAAGAAGGTTATTACTGGTTTTTTCAGCAGCAGATTTGGGGACCTGTTCTCTTCACACATCATTCATGTGAATAATTTTTTTGGTTTTGTATGGCACAGTAAAATTGTTTTCTGAGCTAAGTTAATGCAAAGTCCTCAAACTATGGCAAGTCTCTTTGCAGAGTATGAATAAGTTGAGCAAAATGAATTAGACTCTATGATGATCAAGGGAGCCTGTCAGTGAAAGAAGGAGTAAATAGGCTGGACAAGGTTAAGTCTGGATTTGCAAAGGTCTTCCATTGCAGATACAGCTAAAAGAGAGTGAGTTGGGGAGATGAGCAGATTCAATGGAAATTCATTAAATTCATTGTGAATTAATGGCAAATTCCCACTGGGTTGTCCCTCTCCCTCCTCTCCCCCTCAGCCTCTCCTC
>NW_010399615.1:9939-48370 GCF_000710305.1 Buceros rhinoceros silvestris
CCCCCCGGCTAATTATGAGTAATTAGAATTGCCCAGGAGAAACAGACAGTTTATTCAGGATACAGGCAGGAGTTTACAAAGGGTGGGTAAGATTTGGGTGCAGCGGTGGAGAAGGGAGGAATGGCATGGAGCCACTGGCCATTTGGAGGTGGGGAGGGAAAGTAAGGGCAGTATGGGTGATGTCACTTACTTTTGAAAAGATGGCAACAAGGTGGTCATGAAAAGCTTAGGTTGCATGTGCATATGAGGAGACCAAGGCATAGCGCATGCCTCACTCAAGAGGAGACTTAATTATGTTTGCTCTTATGCTGACCCAAGAGAAATCATTGTCCAGCTGATACAGGTATCTGTCCTGCTCTGTTTACAGTACTTTCAGTCAAAAATAGCTGCGACAGGAGGGAGTCAAGGAAGGAAACTAGTTTGCTTATGAAATTTTCTTTTTTCCTGTTTGTGTAGAGTTTGTATACACACCCACACTCACATGAGCGTAGTCATATCTTACACATGAGATTTTTTTCCTAGAGGTTTGGTAGATCAACCACTCATAATACTTTCTCACAGCTTTGCTTGCTAACAGTGTTCGAAACAAAGAACCTGGTTCAAAGTCCATTGGAGTCTGTGGAAAGCTGCCCATTGACTTCACTGAGATTTGGATCAGGTCCCAAGTCTCTCTCTATTTAGAAGTTGAAAAATAGGCTGCAATTTCTCATCTGTATATACTGGGCTGACAGAGCCTGAAACTAAGTGCAGAGAAAAGCCCCACAGACCCAAGGCTGTACCTTGCAAATCAGTCTTTTGTTTCTGTCTGCTCATGGATCATTGAGTTCTTCAAAGTCAGTCAAACATATAATGCTTCTAGTCATTGGATTTTCTGTCCTTACGAGGTTTGGCCCCTCTCAGAGATTTGATCTGCATCATGTAACCATTCCTGTGGTCATGCCAGTAGATACAAATTTGGTCTTCTACAACAAAGAAAATTAGCGACGTTTTGTTGGTGTTTTGTTTGTTTGTTTGTTTGTTTTAATTGGAGGGAGAAGAAATATATTGCAAAGAAAACTTTTTCAGATTCTCTTGTGCAAAATAGATGTTCTTCAATCCACCCATAGGCTTGAATAATAAGAAGCATCTGTGGTTTAGTCTTGGCATTCGCAGCTGAATTTCCTCCTAAAGCACAGTTTTATCAAACCGTTTGCAAACGGTTTAAATGAATGACCAGTGGAAACCTTTGCATGATGAGGGATGCGGTGACTGCACTGTTTGATTGCATTTTTGAAAATTAATTATGTAACTACCTCCATACCTTCTTTTTTCCAGGCTTAATTTAATTTTTTACTGTAATAGCAATCTAGCACACTAGATTTTTATTTGCTTTTAATCAAGACACTGAAGTTACTACTTTGAGCTTAAAATAGGCGTGAATAAGAGCAATAGGCTAGACCCTGTCTTTCATCTGTGAAGAGATCTGCATTATTTTGAGGCTTTTTGGCATCAGTGAGAGTTTTTCTGTTGATTTCAACATGAATTTCATTGTTTTGGGGCTCAGCAGAAGGGCTGCTGGGGGAGAAAGGTAGCTTGAAGCTGGATGTCAGCACTCTGTGTTACTTCTGCTCCACAAGAATCCGTTCCAAGTCTATTGTTTTATGCAGTGATACATTAATAAAGTGACATAATTATGCAGGCGGCAGAAGATTTATGGTATCCTTAATTATTCATTTATTTAAGTGTTTGGGGGTTGCGCTTGATGTGACAGATGTACACGCTTGTCAAGTCACCAGCTGAATTGTCTTTTTTTTAAATAAGGTTATTTACTTTCGGAAAAAAACCCAGATGTAGATGGTTGTCTATATTTTTCAGTTTATTTTTCATTCAGACTCATAAGAGAGTTTGTTTAATTTTCTTATCCTCATTATATTTTGATGATTTAATTATTTTAGAAAAAATTAATAGTTCCTCCATTTCCACGTGTTAAACATGAGAAGAGCATTATACACTAATTATAAGGAGTGAACTGTAACTGACGTCATCAGAATTTGTGTGACTGCATATATTGTAAACGAAATCAGAATATTATACAACAGATGGAAGAGAGTCTAAGAAATAACTTTTTGAATGCTGTGTTAAGGAACGTGCTGACTAACACATTTGTTTAATTCAAAAATCTCTACACAAATAATGTTCTTGTCTACTGACTTCTGCGTAGCCTGGAAAATGTAAATGAACTGATTCCACGCTCATTCTGCCCAAATGTAGTGATTCATATTTAAATACGTCATTTGATTAGAAATTGGCTTAAACTGCTGTTAAGCCTGACATAGTCAGAGTCTGAAGAGCTCAGGATAGTAGTCACACCTATAGTCACTATGAGTGTACAACTAGCTTAAAGGCTGGGAAATAAACTTAACAACAACTCCAGGATATTGAAAAACAGGTTAAGTCCAACATCCCCCTACTTGTTATTCTCAAGAACTCATTTTAATAAACTGTGATCAAAAAATAACACCCTATTTTTCGATCATGGGCTGCATTTAGCCCACTTCTTTCTGGGTGTAATGGATTTTCTTTTTTGGTGACGCTACATGAACAGGGCCCAGCTGTGCATTAGGGGAGCTCCTGCAGGCAGGAATGGCAGGATGGGAAACAGTCTGTGGCACTGAATACCGTGGAGAAAACAATGGACTCATTTCTAGAAAAGGGGTCAAGAGTGAAACAAAATTTCTCTATTCATACGTCCGATCTCATAATCTCAAAATCCACAAACTAGCAGTGTTCGTTGTGGACTCCAATACTAGTACAGAAATTAATTTGAGCAGACATTTGAGAGTAGTCCTCTCTAAAACCCCAGTCTGTAAGCCTAAGCAAAGATCACCAATAACATCAGCTCAAAGCTTGGATGGTAACTATTTAGAAATAGAAATTATCTTCTTTAATGTAAAGTGTTTATAGTCATTAGCACATTGACATTCATGATTCTGTGGAATAATATGTTGGTTAAGAGAGTGGCAGAAGCCAAGTGAATATCAGTTGAGGATCATCTTCTGCTGGACTCACTGAAGAAAGCAGAGCATAAATTTTCCTTCGATCAAATGCCATTTGCACAAATAATTGGCGTGATTGACAAGATTATATTGGAAGTTTATTTTAGCAGGTATTAGTATTCATTATAATTAAGGTAACCTCAGAGACCTTTGTTTTCCCAGGCTTTTTAGAGGAAGGTTTTCTTTTTTTGCTGCTGCTGCCCATTCTTTCTTCGTGCCTGAAGAGGATTTACTTTGGTAGACTTTGAAGTTGCTTGTGAGTTTGATATGGCAATCCACTCTGTAAAAGAAAAATACTTTACTCCAAAAAAACTTGAGTTTTACATTTGGTATTTTTTTTTCATTTATTAAAACATCAGTGAAGACTATGCTCTTACTTTGCAAAGCTGTTCAATATTGTTGAATATTGAATAATATTGTTCAATATTATTGTTCAATAAATTGCCATTGCATTAGTGCTGTTGACATGATTATTTTTGGCTGCAGGTATGCATATTGATTTTGTATAGCTGAAAATTTAGAGCCAGGTACTTGGTATTGCACGTTCATGTCATAGATCAGAGAGAGAGGAAAAAAGGAATCATCTCTCAACCAGCTTGCCCTCAAGGGCTGGCATGTCTCATTACAGCTCTAGCATGAGCAACTCTTAGGAACCAGGAAATACGAATAGAAAAATTAGTATCCTTCTTGGAGAGAAGCAATCTTCGTGAATATATGCCTTGAGAGAGTAAATTGTCAAAGCAGGTTTTTGTTTTTGTTTTGGTTTTTTCCTGAGTTCGTAGGTTATTCCTATTCCTCTTAGCCACCAAAGACACACAGCAAACATTGGGACAAGTCTTCTTCCTCTGATCCCTTGATAAGCTTTATGCTGACAAAGGAACTGGAGGGAAAATACTATTTATCTTTGCTTTCCTCTCTAAAAATATCTAAGTTTTCTGGTAAGGAAAGACAAAAGGTCACCTGGCATAAGGACTTCTAAGTCACACTGGAAAAAGTTAGGACAGTGATAGTAACAAGTAATCAACAAGTAATTCTTGAGGAAATTCCTTAACATCTGATGATATTCTCTCACTCTTCTAGTAGCAAAGTATTGATTAAAGATTGATTTAATGGGATGCAAAGTTTGCCAGGACTCCAGGATATTAACATGACTTACAAGTTTAGATGTTGATATATATATATTTTACCTTTATCTTAAATTTAAAATATTTTATATATCTATATCTTATCAACCTATATCTTTTAATATACACACCCTCCTGCCCAGCAGGGCCAGACCATGCACATCACCCCTGTGGTACAGAGCTGCTTCTGTGCAATGTGTAGCTCAAATAACTTTGCCTTCCTTCTTCCCTGAGTGTATTGAAGATATCAAAGACAAGGTTTGGAAGCAGAAGTAGGTGTCTTCCGTGAGACAGAATCACAGAATCATAGAATCACAGAACCTTAGGGGTTGGAAGGGAGCTCTGGAGGTCATCTAGTCCAACCTACCTGCGAAAGCAGGTTCGCCTAGAGCAGGTTCCACAGAATCACATCCAGGAGGGTTTGAATATCTCCAGAGAATGAGACTCCATAACCTCTTTGGGCAGCCTGTTTCAGTGCTCCGCTGCCCTCCAAAGTACAGAACTTTTTCCTCATGTTCAGATGCAACTTCTAGTATTCCAGTTTGTGCCCATTGCCCCTTGTCCTGTCACTGGACACCACTGAAGCGTCTGGTCCCATCCTCCTGACACCTGCCCTTTAGACATTTATAAGCATTGGTATGACCCCATCTCAGTCTTCTCCATGCTAAGCAGATCCAGGTCCCAGCCTTTCCTCACAAGAGAGAGGGTTCAGAGAGACAAGTTACTATAGGAGGGAAACATGTAAGTTTGGGGAAAAGGTTTGGGGAAAAGGCAAGACATTTCAAGGTAGTTAAACTCTATCAAAACAAGTAAAAAGTGTGCATAATTTAATTATAATACAATTGCCTTTTGTTGTTGTTTTGTTTTTTTCTGTCTTTGTAGCCTGGATGGAGCCATCTTGAGTCCCGAAGTTTGCCGTTTTTTCTAGGTATATAATTTGAGCAAATGATATAGTATTGCCTAGTTACCCACTTTCTGCACATCGGAACAGATTCAGAAGGAGCAGTTTGCACTGCTCCTCCTGAGCAGTTCTGTGTTGAGGGCATTTTCTGAGAAGATGGGTGCAGAGCTGTTAAGCTGAAGACATGCTTGTATTTCTTTCTCCTTTTTTAGTGCTGTGTGCTCTATAGTACAAAGGTGTAAAAGCAGGGAAAATACCTATGCTTTGAGAGGAAAGAACTTTGGCAAACAAAAAAAGGAAGAGAGAACTCTACATTCTCTTCAAAGGATGGTTACAGACTACAGAACTTGAGCATGTAGCAGTGTCTTTGCAGAGCCCTGCGAGAAGTACTACAAGGTGGGCTGCGTTTCACGTGTAGCATCAGAGCTCAATCCTGTTTTGCTTGAGAGGTCTATCTGGCGAGTGTGACAAGAGCTCGGTGTCCATCCTGAGATGCATTATGAAGATGAGTTCAGTGGTCTCTGTTCAGGGACCAGGCTTTAGCAGTTCCGCATTAAAGCATCTATAAAGTTCCTAAATCTTTAGATGAATCCCTAAAGATTCAATTTCTGAATATTTACTCATCCCAGAAGGTGTGAAGAAATAAGGCTAGCTAATAGACTAGTTGGGAGGAAAAGGGCCATTTGAGACTGAGCTAAAAATTAATTGCTGTTTAAGGTTGTAATAATCTGCCGTGAGGTGAGAATTAACTTTATTATGGAACATTCATAAATTCCCAGGGTCTGGTGGGCTCCAGTTTTTGTTCACTACTGAAATCCACTCAGTGTGTTAAATATATCGCTTCAATCCAGTTTCTATTACATCTGATTCTTGAATGTTGTCCTCTACAATGTTTCACATGTGAATAGCAACTTACAAGTTTTTTTGAGAGAGAAAGATTACCACCCTGCTAGCATTGGCAGTCAGTCTGTTTATGCTTCCAGCAACATACAATCTTTAAAAATTCCCATAGCTACCTGATATTTATAGGCACATTTATTATCCAAAGCATGATTTTCCTTGTGGGAAGGCACACAAATGCCCTGCATTGCAGAACGTCTGGTTTGGGTTTTTTCTCCCTCCAATATTTCTCTGAATTTATTAATCTTAGATGGGATTCATTTCACCTAAGAGAAAAGTATCTGATTGGAGTGAAGCCTTCTACCAGCCACCTTCTACCAGCAATGTATAGAAACAGGCACTTGGGAAGAAGCAATTCGTCCTGACAGTCTGGGATGTCTATTTCTTTTCAGGGGGTGTGTTTCTTTATGCCATCACTGAGGTGGAGGGTGCTTAGATGCCATGCTTACTTTTTAAATGGTGATTACTAAGTGACGTGAATTCTAGACTGTTAATTTACAAAGATACTTCACACATTCTAGATAGTTTTCTGACCAATACCAAAATCACATTTAGCTTCTGATTGTTTTAACCTACTTTTTAAACATAAAATCTTAGGTCTGCGAACTCAAATTTTAAGAAAAATCTTATAATACAAGGGAAAAACCAGTCACTTCCAGAGCTAATGAAAATGATGGGTTCATTGAGTGACTTTAATTTAGTTGCACAAACTTATAATAAGAATACCAACAGTCTAAGCAGTTGTTATTATTAATTGTGCTCAATTCCCATTCACAGTGCTGTCAGAGTAGCATGCTCTGTTCCTCTGTTTTTAAAAGTGAAAATGCCTATGAAGAAATCCAGGTGATTTTGTCTACGTAGGAGTATTAGCCTAAATGTGGGCACAGCAAGGAGCAAGTAAATGAAGCAGAATTCCATTCTGCTTTTTCCATGGAAAATGAAAAAATTAGCCTGTGTTAAGTGTATCTGGCCCTTTATTTGACCAAAACTGGCTAAAAAAAAAGGAAGCTATTTCCTAACCATCTCAAAATCTCCTCCAGTGACAATGCTAATGTAAATCTGTGAGAGGACCAGACATCTGCACACAGACCTCAACACTGGCATTCTGGGGCCTCACTCTGCGTTGCAGGAGAGAGGATGTTTTCATATTCTCATTCTGTTGCATTTAGGGGATCAAATTTCTTATCTACAAAAGACAAAGAAGCAAACAGATTCCAACTACAATCTATAACAGTGCCTTAATAAAAATTACTCTGTTGCCCGTGGCCAAACCACAGCCATACTGCTACTTACGCACTTCGTAAGGAAGGAAGAAGCAGCAGCCTGAATACTCTTGGGAAGAGTTTCTGGACATCCTGATTACATGGGAAATTCAGTGACTGAGGTGAAACCCCTAAGACTTCTTTTTTAAAAAAATTTTAAATTTCTGCCTCTACTTTATATGCAAGACTGTGGACGTCTTGCGCTGCTACATTCCCCTTGGGCTACATTCTCCAGCATATGGGGCTGTGTGCCCTGGGACTCACAAAATCTCTGACCAGGCAAGCAATGCTATAACTCAGATCTTTGCTGTTAGGGAAGGAACAACTACAGTGGATTTTCATTACTTTCCAAGAAGTTGTTAAAACTCCTGGCAGTCGTTAGTGGAGGAGCAGGGTAGCCAGTTCTCATTTTGCTGTTTTACAAATCCATTAATGCTTCATAGTAAGTCTAGCAATGTTCAAATCCCTGAACACCACCAACCTGCAACAGCAAATGGATGAAGCGAGATCTTCCGTTACCAAGGCTTCATTAACTAAACAGACTATGATGTACCTTGCCAAAAAGCAGAAGAAATAAACAAAACAAGTAACCAAAACATTAGCTGAATTTTGCTCTGAATTACCCTGAGGTAAACCAGAGAGAACATGTGGAGTTTAGTTTCCTTGCACTTACAGTGCAAGGGTGAATATCATTTGGATGCTAAGTTTTGAGATGGATAACCAAAATTTTCTTTGAAGAAGGTGTATAATTTGCCATATTCATGCAAATGCAGAAAGTCAGAGTTCTGGGATACGCAGCAGACAGAAGAAAGCTCTTAAAGCTCTGACTTCTGCCAACTGTCCAGGCTGTCAACGGAATTGTAGACAATATAGGATGTATGAATATATTTCTTCCTGTTAACACTTTTCATAACCCTCTTTGAGGGAAACACAAACACAGAGAACATGAATAAAGTTTCTACTATCTTTCATCTTTCCACTTCTAAGAAACTGGGCAAGCTTTCAGTCTGCAGCTGCCTGTTACTAACTTTAGCTTGTTTAGTTGCTTTTTCTGTGCCCATTTACCAATTCATCACGACAAATGATCCATGCTGTCTCCAGAGCTGGCACTTTCCCATTTTTTTTGTTATTGTTTAGTCTTATCTATTAGTTTCAAAACCATATTATACAGGAGATGGGCTGGTCTTTCCACCAAAACATAAGATTGATATGAGAATATGCTTAGAGTGTATCTAGTCAGCAATTTAGGAAGCAGATACTTGTTATGCTAATATATATATATATTTTTTTGTCTCAAATATCTGTTATTTGCTTGAATGTGAGAACTTGCATCATGAACTTTGTCATATATCTATTATATATCATATATTTCTTAAGGTCAAGTTTCTTCAGAGTGCTGCACAAAGAGATGTTATAAGCAACTCATGACATCCCACCAGCATGGTTTGCTTTGTTGACTGGGACCACACTGATTTCCTGAACTAAATGGCTCAGAATATCTTCAAGATTCCTTTGTACTATGTACTAAAGTCTATACATAATAAAATTGTACAAATAATGTACACATACTTTCTTTTGCTTGCATTTGATTCAGACACCTTTTTTTTTTTAAGAAAAAAGGTTTTTGCTTTCAGAAAGCCCAAGATGTTAATTTGTATGACAAAATCCTTTTGCAGATTTTTTTGCTAAGAAAGGAAGCTCAGTTTGATGTACATTAGAAATGGCCCAAGGCTACATGATTTGATATTGCGAAGCAATGTGAACGCAAATTTGTTTCCTGTCGTCTGTGAACCTTCAGTCTTGGAGCATGTAGAAAAGCTGTGCATGAGATATTCTAGTATTGATTGCTCCCATTTGAAAAAATAAGAAGTATAAGACCTTATTTTTATATTCATTTCCTCATACAGATCTCAAATACCTACTCTAATATAAAAACACTCTAATGTGGATTTTTTCTTGGAATTGTAATTTAGATCCGCCCTTAAAAGTAATTTATCTGAAGAAAGCTATCTCCTTTCTCCTTTTTCTAATCTATAATATCTAAATTAATACATGAACCAACAAAATGCTCAGGTTGCAGATGAAGGAAAAAGATGGACTTGTTTATCTCTAAGAAACATACCTGATCCAGGCCATACCTGTTAGAGGCCACAATCTTCAGAGAACTGCACAGGCTGCTCAGGAAATTATAAACAAATTACAATGGAAATTTGGTAGATTCAATCATGGTAGCTCAACTCTGCTTCTGAATTTATTTTTTACTGGCTGAACTGTCATTTCTTCCTTTCAGTTCTTCTCCCTCACTTCTCTTTAAAAAAGCTGAACAGAAAAGACAATAGAAATAACAGAATTCACTTAACTAAAAGGTAATATTTTCACAGGGGGGAAAAAAAAACAAAAAAGCTATTAGGAAGAAGGAAAAACATTTCAATGATGCCCTTTACGATAATCTCAATCATAAAATAAACAGTAATATCAAGAATGAGAAAATTAATTTTCACTCAAATAAATAAATACATATTGTGTCTTTCTGGACTGGAAAAAGGCAGGATGAAAAAATAATCTTTTATTTCATATTCAAGCCGTACAGCATGAAGTGATAGAAAGGAAGCCTCCTGACAGATTTACGGTCTAAAAGCACTGGGAATTTCCACAGTTTTTCAAGGTTAATCACATTCAGAAGGGACTTATCCCTGGAGCAGGCTATCTATATTTATAGATGTTCCACAGACGTTTCCAGTAGTAAGTGAAACACTAGACTACTTTTGTATTAGCAAAGCAAGAACTGATGCACTTAGGGCTGGCGGCAGTGACATAGAGACAGAAGGCTCCAAAGAAATGGAAACAAGACTCTAGCTTTCTAGTCAGCAAGTGGTTCGGCCCCAGCCCTAGGCACAGGGATTATACAGGCATAACATCTGAGTGGCCTCAGAAGAGGCCGTGGTACCACGGTGGACTTACTCCAACATAATTAAAAAGCAGGCTTGTGCTCACCTGCTTTGCTCTGTGAGAAAAGTGGTAGAATTATTTCATCATATAGCAGCATGCTGGTGTAGATGGGTGGGACTTCCTGAAGCTCCTCTGGTGCTGCTCTGACCTGGCTGGACTTACCTCCAGCTTTCTTCAGACTGGGAATTATTTTAGGAAGGCATACTCCAACAGGCCTTTACTGTGGGTGGTTCATATTGACCAAAGACAGGCCTGGGCTTATCTGCACTACATGCATGGATATACTTTGAGTCCACAGTGCCAGCTCAGGGCCTCTCAGCAGTGTAGCCACCATGTCATTTTCATATTTTCCTGCTCCATGTCTGAGGAACCAGGACTCAGTCCTGTCTATTCCAGCTGGAAAAAAAAAAAAAAAAGGAAAGAACCATGATAAAATCCAAACCAGAGATCAGGGATGAGCTAAAGAACAGTCATAGAGTTGCCTGCCAGCAAAGGTGGGAGCATTGGCTCTGCTTCTGGTGGAAGGAGAAGGGGGGTTACCAGCACTCTTCTCCTGACACGTGCCCAGCAGTCTCCTGTCAATGCAGCGATGACTGTAGCTTTTCAGGGCTCAAAAGCAAAAGAAATAAGTTATGGACCCACAGTGGCTTTAGAGAACTGCTTGATTCCCCTTTGCCTAGAAATTACCCTGCCTAGCCGGTTACTTGCAAGGCCAGTTCTGCAATGAACTGGTCTGCATTCCCTGACTGATCCTGTCCACCAGCACAGTGTCACTGTGGGACTCAGTCGTCTGGGCTGCACGTGGGGAGAGGGAAGAGAGGATGAGTTCTTCATTTCCAAAAATAGTTCTTCAGAAGGATAAGCTAACCCTAATGACTTCCAAAAATTAGTACTGCATAAGGCAAATAGAAAAAAAGTAAGAACCTTCAATAGGCATTCCAAAGTGCCACTTAGCACTGTAATTCAACTGGCACTTCAATTTCCCAAGGTCTAAATTCAGGATATGATGTGTAAAAAAGACCCAATTCAAAAGACGTATGAATGAAATAGAAACACAAGCGTGTGTGATTCATTCCATCAGCATTATCAGCTTTAAAAATGCAGATTCAAAATACCCAAGGTCAATATCTCTCAGTTATAAAAGTGAAAACGTGTTCATGAAAATCAGCAATAACTTCAGAGATGTAACGAAGGTTCTTGTGAAAGGTAACAGTTCCCTTCAAAAATATCCCCCAAAGCATGAAAGGCAACAACTGCAGAGGTCTGAGTGTCAAAATAGACAATGCTTTGGTTTTTGTTTGAATCTGGATTCTCCCATACAGTCAAACAAGAGCTAGGAAAAAACCAAACAAACCAAAAAAAAAAAAGAAAAAGAAAAAGAAAACCCCAGCAACTTTTCTATTCCCATTTCCTGATCCTATTTGTGTTCTCTAAGTTTTGCCAAATCTTGCTCCACTGCAAGTTACTTTCATTGGCCCTTCTCCATGTTTTCCTGTGAGGCAGTGATACACCCTGTAGCTTCATTCCTGGCACATACTGAAATTACTGAATTTTAGGATAAACCTATGAAATTGTTACAACTTAATCTCTGCTTAATATTTACCATTTTTCTGAAGCACTTGCTTTTAAAATTATGGAAACACACAGATGTAAATTTGGAAATTACATTTGAAACAAAGATTAGTTTTGTCTTGAGTTCCTAAATTAGTGACCCAATTTCATTTGATTTAATGAATGATGCGACTGACTTTCCAATTCATAATAGAGTTTCCATTTGATTATTTCTCGGATCTACATGAAAGCAAATTGTCTTAATACTCATTGTCCTCTAATACAATGCCAAAATTAGAAAATATTTGGTGTTCTGTATTGATTTATGACTGCTTATTAACTGGTCTTTTTTTTACAGTGTTCTGTTTTGCTTCTGTTAGCTGATTCTCATGGAAGAGCTGTATCACTGCTGTTGGTTCATTCTGTTCTCACTTTACTTGCCCAAGTCCATCTTAAGAACTTATAAATTCAGGGCTAAACATCGTGTTGAGAGAACCTCTCTGACATCAATGCTAATGTCTGGCTACTTCAACTGTGCAAGCTATACCTGGATATAAAACTATTGTCTCATATTTATTTGTTTTTTGCATGTATAGTGTTCCAAGAAGGGGGCTATCAAATACTTTCTTAAAATCTGTAATGCATGTTTTAGGGATATGTTGTTGTTTGATGCATCTCTGACATAGTCTTTTATGGCAGTGGTTGAAGACTGGTTAAGTTCCACAATGGTCTTGTTAAGCCTTATCTCATTATTTATGTCTTTATTCTCTTTAAGATGCTTTAGTAGTATTTTTGGCTTATTAATTTCATTGTTGAATATTTTTTGGGTTGCACTCTGTAATTTATTTAGCCCTTATAACTGAAGAGTATTATAGATACATGCAGCAGGCCTTTCAACATTTGTATCAAATAACTTACTATTCATGTAAATCCTCTTGGATTTTTCTATACTGCTTTTACTGATGTGATTTTTATTGATTTTGCTTCACATGGAAGAGTTGTGGGTTTGTTAGACTTTTTGAAAATGTTTTTTGGAAAAACTTGTCCTGTCTGATTTCCTTTTGTTGGCAGAGTTCTGTTTTCTTGTTTACTCATGCTGAAGGATTGCTTTTCTGGAAACTGTATTTTTTACTAAAATTTCTGCTGATACTGTCATACTTGACTTCAAGATGTCAGTGTTGATGTCCTGTGATGAGTGAAGCCTTGCTGCATGTGAAATCTTTATTCAGTTTGAAAATGCTACGCTGCTCGTAGTCCATTGTGGTCAACTTTCTCTTATTTTTCAGAGGTTTGTTTTCATCTGCTTTCTTAGCATATATAGTTTGTTATCTTTGGTTCTGAGAATTAAGATTGCAGCAGATCCAGATATTCATCTGAGTTTTTTCCAAGACATATATGGTACCTGACAGCTCTTCTGGGAGAATTCCAAATTGCTTCATGGATTTCTTCAGGAGGAAACATAATTCATCAGCTCCCATGCCAGAAACAATCCAGGCATCTATGCATCATTCTAGTTTGGAAACTCGTTATATATTTGTACATTTATTCGAAGCTGTTTTCCCAACCACGATGTCTGAAGTTCCTCATTAACCTATTTGCTATAGGCTTATCTAAATAAGGTGGAATTGAAGGTTCTGTGAAAACAGGAAAAGTTCTTGCCTAGATTTTTTGGTTTAGTTTGACTAGATTTTTTTTCTTTTTTTTATTTGTTTGTTAATATTTTTTTCTAATCTAAAAAAAGCTCCTCGCAGTTAGATTTAGATACTATTACAGGAATGGAATGAGACACAGTCAGTCGGTAAGTATTTTGTTACATTAATTATTCTCTCACAATGTCTTGGACAGTACATGTTTATTTATCTATACCATTTGTTTCAATATAACCGGAAAAAATATAATTTTTGTAATCAGGAGGTCCTCATATCACAATATTATGTGCTAGTAAGATGTGGCATCCCTAGTTAGCTGTACCAGCTATCCAGGGTTTGTTTCCAATAGAGACTCACCGCAGAGTCTCACTCTACTGAGTTGTGCTTAAGCCTGCAAAATAAACTTTAATCTCTACTTGGTAGGAGTAACAATGCTCCCAAGTCTTTAACTAGATTTGAATTGAGAGGTAGATGCTACTTTCCTTCTATCTAGTGTCCTCTCAGAGACTTAGCTAGTTGTTATAAACAGAGGTAGACAGAAGAGGTGACATTACCATAACCATGTTAATTTCAAATACATTATAACCTTTTTTTAGTACTATATTTGTGATATGAATCAGGTGTTAGTAGCAAATGGTTTTTTTCTCTTATCTCTAGTGACCAATTTGTATTTCATCTACTGCTGTACATGACGAGAATACACTGCCATGTGTTAAATCAAGAGTTTAACAAGAGCAAGTGAAATTGGAATGAGGACTTTGGAATACAGTTATGTTTGCTGTATGGTAAGAATTATTATTATTACGCAATTTACAAAGGTATTCTTTTAAGTTAAAACATTCAGAAGGGCCTTTAAGCTCTAGATGCTTTTAAAAAATTCATCCAGATTCCTAATCCCTGAAAGGCCTTTTAGACTATTACTCAAGCCATCCTGGCGTTTGTCCTTGACATTTTTCTTCAGATTAACCCACAGAAACAAGTAAATAAATTACACATTAAAATTTATGAGTACAAATTTTTCCTTCCTTCTAACTAATGTGTGTGATTTTCCCTGGAGAAATTCCCTCCTGCATACGAAATTAAAGCTTTGAAGCAAAGAATAGTTCCACTGTCAGGAAGAAAAACAAAACCATTGCCATAACCATGTTATTTTCATGTTTTATAATTTTGAATACCATATTGATCATTTGAATGAGGGGTTTGTAGCATATATAACCACAGTTAGCTCCTGAATGTTGCAGCAAAGTATGAAAAAAAAAACCAATATGGAAAAATTCAGTACGAAAAAAAATTGATGGGTTAAACTTTTTTTTCTGCCAGCAAGGACATTTTGTAGTGGTTTTATTCTTTAAAGAAGCCTCAAAAGGAATAAAACTTCCAAAGCAGTAAGCCTTTCTGTTCTTTTGATCTCCTAGCAGCAGAACTCAAGAAACGCAGAGCCCACAGACACTTTGGTTTCCAGGCTAGAAGATGAACTGCATCTGCAGAGATTATCTGTTTGAAGGGAATTGACAAATAGACCAGATGCGTGGCTTGAGACAGCTTTCTTGGTTCAGAGGAACATTTTCATCGGTTTTTGAATATTCAGAAAACTCAAGGATACGCTGTTATTTTAGTCAAAAGTAACACTTTGAGGTCAAAATGGGCATTGGAACATCACAAAAATGTAGATGTAGACATTTGAAACTCCTACTTGATAAATTGCAATGGTATTGCCACTGGAGGTTACTGCAGCATACTTATTAACATCATTTTTACATTGGAATGCTTTTCAAAACCAGATTATTTGTGCAGAAAAGTAAGGGCTTTATCTTGGCTTCCAAGAATATATCCAGTGCAGTTATCTGCTACGCTATAAATAAATACACATTTTTGAAAGAGGGAAAGCATAATTGTCTACTGCCAGTGGAGCTGATTGTTAGAAGATAGTTATTTTCTTGGGTCAAGACAGAGCCTTGATTAGTTCTATATAAAGCCAAATTACTTCATTGCATCAAACATTTGAGCCAAGCAGGCTTTAGTTTTAGCATTATGTATGTAAGAATGTTACCTATATATCGCTAGTATGACTTTGCAGTTGTAGAGTGGAAGGACCTGCAAAAGAAGAACCAGCCCATGGTTGCTGAAATTTCATCTGGGACTTACGCAACATTTTAAATGTGCAAATTTTGTTGTAGGCTTCCAGCAGTAAAAGGCCTCACAAAACAGCAGAGGACTGACAGTCTTTTTGCAATCAACTTACTGAATGCAATTATACCTTACTATCGCTCAGACAGGTTCATTCTTCTAAAAGGCAAAACAAGAGAGACTACATTTTATTTGGATTATCTGCAAAAGAGCTTCACTGAGATCAGCTGGGTATTATACATAGATGAAATAAAATAAAATAATTTTAAAATCCTAGTTACAGAATAGGTTAGTCAGACCTGCAGTAAACTTGAAAGTGGTTTTATTCTGTACAGCACAAGAGCAGAAAAGAGTTATATAAAAATAACGTAAGAGTAGAATATTACAAGTTATTAGAAAGCTTATACTTTCTGATTTTATCTTCAAAACAGCTTACCTGGGGCACTCGACTTTTCCAAACTAGGGGGGATTTTAAGGCTGGGGATTTTATCAGAGTAATTACACAGATATTTACTTAGAAGGGAAATTCGATCGTTTGTAATATACCACCCCAATAAGTCTTAAAACAACAGAATTCATCATGCAACAACCCCTGTGGTCCCGGCTGCTCAGTTCCAACTTACCAATTTGAAGACAAATTTGATTTTTTTGGTACAAAGAGGAGGTTTCCCATATTCCACAATGTCCAGAAAAAGAGCCTGGAAAATGTTCAGAAGAGAGTCTGCTATGACCCAGAAATGAGTGCTGCCACTTTCACAGGGACCATCAAGCTGCACTTGTTCTCTGGACATGTTGAAAAAATGTAGGAGACGTGAAAGTCTGTCTTGACTGAGTTCCTGAGCTGTCATCCAGAAAAAGATTTAATGGACCCGAGAGACAACACAACTTCATACTTTTGGGGAGAAAATAGTTTTCAGGAAAAAAAGAGGGTTTGTTTTTGAAATAACTCAGTGGTACTTTGGGGCAGATTAAGAATAAGAAGGCCTTTCACATCAAAACAAAAAAGTAAAAGGTGTGGATAGCCAAAGAGTTAAATAGATCTATTTGACATAGCTACATTCTCAATTTGACTAGGAAGAGACAGAAGTGCAGGTTTGAAAACCAGAAAAACATGAATACCTTCATTTTCTTTCAGTCTTTCCACATCTGCTTTAAAGATTGAGGAATTTCATTAAAGCCACTGAGATATTGGATGCTTAGTCTAAGCCAAAATTAACAGCCAAAATTCTGGTACCTAACTCACTACAAGTATTGGAAACAAACATTACCGTTGTCCTAAACTGGTACTACTTGTTCTCATAATTTAGGGCAAGAATTGAGGGAGTTTGCTATTTTGTTTTGTTTATTTGTTTGAAAACTTAAATATGAAAATTGCCAATGACTGTGGGAATGGGTACTCATAATAGCAGCTTTTCATGTTTCTCTTGATAAGCTTAATCAAAGTATCTGATTATAACCCTTCCCTTAGCACTTCTTGTATTGTCTCCTTGGGAGCACAATAGATGTAATTCCACTCTTTCAGAGTAAATGATTTTCATGGTAATTTCATTGCCATTATCCATCCCACACGTAGTGGTATTGTGTATAAATGTGTCTGACCCATGGCTTCTAACTAGTAGTCTGAAAAAAAGTATCTTTCAAACATAGTAAAAAGGTAGAAGTCATAGCAGAGCTAATAGCAGCAAGTACAGATGAAAAGGTTCAACTTGGACACAACAAATTTGTTAAATAGAAGCTGAATTAAAGGAGGATTATGAGAGCATACCTGATTATTCTTCAGTGGAAATAATTCTTGTAAACATATCGTGTAAGTTAAGTCTTGCTAGATTGTTCTGCACATCAAATATTCCATTTTCATAAAAGTCTGATGTCTCCGGTGTCTCTGTGGAAGACAAGATATTTAATGTGATTCACCTTTGTCTCTACTATTCAAGCATTACAGCTTTAGCACAAAGTAATGAGGTAGATAGATGAAATGTCGAGAGAGCAGACTCACTGACTGGAGGCCAGCACAAACCGGTAGTCCAGCTGAAGAAATCTACTGGTAGTCATGTAAAATGGCTAGTGTTGCTGCTTGGACATATCCAAGAAAATATCTCTTCTAGTACAAACATTGCCACCTTCTAAAACATAAAGATGATGAAGTAGAGTTTTATGAACAGCAGTATGGAATTGTATGATTAGATACTACATGGGCCTAACAAAACTGATTTTACTATTTTATCTATTATTAACCTATGACAAAGGATGGAGAATTAATGTTGCAAGGTTCCTGATGACAGAGGAATTCCAAATTCAGGATCCACTATACAGTGCACAGATAAAGCTCCTCTGGGGCCTGTTGGCCTGTGCTGTTCCCCAACAGTGTAAAGCATCACAGCTTCTTCGGAGTTAACAGCCAGCACCTGTCTCCTGCAGGTAACCATCTATATCTGTTCAGTCCTTTCTTTCTCATAAGACAGATAGTCACCTGATGATGAGCCTGGCACAGTGGGGCAGACACTCTGTTTAGAAACTGGAGACCAAACAAACATCTCCCTCTTTCAAGCGTCTACCATAAACACTGATGTGATTGGTTCTGTCCCACTGAAACTGTTGTTATGCAAAAACACCCCAGCCATGTGCCAGGTCCTGCACTTGGGTCCCAACAACCCTGTGCAATGCTACAAGCTTGGGACCTGAGGATGTTGGGTGAATATAAGCCGGCAGTGTGTCCAGGTGGTCAAAAAGATCAAGAGAATCTTGCCTTGTATCAGCAATAGTGTGGCCAGCAGGACCAGGGAAGTGATTGTCCCCCCGTACTTGGCACTGTTGAGGCCACACCTTGAACACTCTGTCCAGTTTTGGGCCCCTCACTTCAAGAAGGACATTGGGGTCTTGGAGCATGTCCAGAGAAGGGCAATGAAGCTGGTGAAGGGTCTAGAGAACAAGTCTTATGAGGAGCAGCTGAAGGAACTGGGGTTGTCTAGTCTGGAGAAAAGGAGGCTTGTCACCCTCTAAAACTACCTGAAAGGAGGTTGTAGCAAAGTGGAGTTCAGTTTCTTTTCCCAAGTAAAAAGCAGGTAGGACAAGAGGAAATACCATCAACTTGGACAGGGGAGATTTAGGTTGGATGTTAGGAAAAGCTTCTTTACAAAGAGGGTTGTGAAGCATTGGAACAGGCTGCCCAGGGAAGTGGTGAAGTCACCGTCCCTGGAGGTCCTAAAATGTCATATAGATGTGGTGCTTAGTGACATGGTTTAGTGGTGGACTTGGCAGCACAGAGTTAATGGTTGTACTCGATGATCTTAAAGATCTTTTCCAAACAAATGGATTCTATGATTCTATGACTGCTGGTCAGAAAGGACTTGAGAAAGTGCTGGTCAGAGAGTACTTGAAAACCACAGAGGTAGAAGACACATATGTGAGCCGGAATACATAGGACTTAGTTTCTACTTCACTTTGGATTCAAAACCAGTGATATCACTACTTTTGCCTTGGGACTTCTTTCTCCTCCACTTTACAATGCTGTTGCTATTAAATTTTTAAGGGACTGCACTGAGTCCAAATTTTTTTTCCTCTTATAATTTGTCCTTTCACTGAACAACTAAGCTACTCTGTCTAATACACTGGTTGGGTTTTCCTTATTGCATCCCAGGTGGCATGTGACTAAGAAATATTAAAATTAAGTCAACATTGTATCTAAAATTCCTTCAAGACCTCAACAATTTAAAAACCCCCAGTGATTAAAATGTAATGGTCCATGCTCATATGGCTAGAGTTGGGCATTAAGGGTCCGTGCTCAAGAGAAAAGCATATTTCTCTAATCCGTGGTGAGAAATGTCCCTTCATTCTTCCTTGGGTGATACAGCAGGAGATCTTCAAGATGTTTTAAAAAGTTTTGGTTTGGTTTGTGGGGTTTGGTTTGGGGATTTTTTGTTGTTGTTGTTGTTGGAGTTTTTTTGTTTGTTTGTTATCCTTATTTTAAATTTCATTTCAGTATGTGTCTGACACTTTTAGAATTATGTTGATGGGGGAGGTAAGGGGCAAAATTGAAGATGTTTCAGTGAAGAAAACAAGCAATTGTTGCAGGACGCATAATTCATTATATCTAATTAGTTAGTACAGACAGTTTTAACATGCTTCAATACAAATAACACATTTTGAATGTCATTCATGCAATATTTGGTTCCTTCTCAGAAAGACTGAGTCAGATTTGAAACTTAGAAAATATACTAGAATACAATTTTAAATTACTTTGTACAAATCTAATAAACAATTCCTCCCTTACTATAAAGTGACAAGTTTTTTAGCAATCATGATAGCAAATGTACCACAAATATATTCGTTATTTTTCCCAAATGAAGAGCAACTCATGAAGGAACCTTTGCTTTACCTCAGTCCAAACCTGAATTACTTGAAAGACCAAGTTAAAATCATCCAAACTCATCATGCATCCTGGGTTTCAGGTAAAGTTCCAGATCATCTTGAAGCAAGCACCACATGAGATCACCTTGGACTGCAGCAGAACACACACAACCTGCCTTGCTATGGGTTATATGCTGACCTCAGGAGATCCCTTAAATCCGGACTGCAGCGAAGTGCCAGGTGGTATGTACCAGGTGGACACATCATGCCTCTGATATTCCCAATCCTAATTCTCTCACTGCTTTCCCCATGTTTGGGGAGAATGTCTTTTTGTGCCTGTTTCAGTGGAACCATTTCCTGTCCAGTTAAGACTGATAGCTGGAGCGTGGGCCACAGCCAACACTGCTTTCTGATTGCTCTTGGCCCTTCTCTTTCAGAGGACTTCGGGGTGAGCAGTCCTTGAGCCCACTCTCATGGCCTGGGTGAACATCTAGGTGAGGCTCAGAAATGTCATGAGGTGTCTCAAGGCCCCCATCATTTGTGTGTGACAGATGATGGGTTGTCTCTATCTAATCAATAGATGGGGCTGTTGTCATGGAGACAAAACTACATGAAAATACTGAAAATAAGGCTGGTCAGGCAAGCTTGATAGTTTTTAGGCAGAAAACCAAAGCGAGGGAGTACCATGGATATACTTGGATTTTAGGCAGGCATTTGATAAGAAGGCATATGACAGTCTAGGGAAAAATTAAATTAGTTTGGCTTAGACAACAATGCAATTAGTCCAATCAAAAGCTGGCTTGTGAGCTACTGACAATGGAAAACCATAAATAATTTATTAAGGAGAGAGAAATTGGCTGGGAATGTCCCACGAGGATCAAGATCGGGTTACCCGTTCAACATTTGGATAAATACGTCTACAAAATTCTATCAAGAATAATGAGTTATTCAAGATATACATAGAAGAGAGAACAACTTGGACTGTGCTACTAAAATAGAAAGTAATTAATATGTGACCCCACACTAATTGCTATGAGGTGTGTATGGGTGCTTATGAAATACATGACCAAATTTTCCAGCCTTCACAACCCAAACTTTGGGCTTTTACCTGTGAGTGGAAGATTTTTGCAGATAAGCCTGATTTTACATGTCTTCTTCCAGCAGAAATAGAATAGCTCTAAGAACTAGGCTTTAGTTTTATTGGATGGAGAATCCAAAAATCCTTCACACCCAACTTTTCCACATTCAGACCTACGTTCCCCACTATTTCCTTTGATATCAACTGCACCAAGTAGCAGCATAACAGAGAGCCCAGGACTGTAGGTCCCTAGGCCAGTATCCAGCCGTGGATTGAGGAACACACAAAATCCTTCTCCATTATCAGGTAGCTCAATATATGGTGGCAATTTTTTCAGCTTGATAAATTAGACTCCTGATAGCAATGTCCATGATGCGAAAATGTAATTGTTGTCTTTTACCTTCTTTATAACAGTAATATTTTTACTCTCTAGTCTCCCATGCTGACACCTCAGCTGTACTAAGCACAGTGCTAAGAAGGTAAGTGGACTACATAGAACCATATGGGATGGCCATAGTTACCCACTCTATGACTACTATTAATCATTCAAGTCATCCAATTTTTGCAAACATCAACTTAAAATAAACACCATCAGCTAAACTCACAAAGGCTTCATCAAGACTTGTTTACATTTGAAAATGTGGTGAAACAGCCAGAATAGCCGTTTCATTGTAAATCCTCAAATGGCAGCTATTTCACTTAGCATTAGACACTCATTTCACTTATTTCATTAGACAGCTATTTCACTTAATTTCTGAAGACAAACTCTGACTCATCAAAACTATCTATCTCCCCTGTCACTGAACAGAGTTTTTCAGATAACTAATTTTGTTTTAGATGTCTTCCTCACAGTCTGCTGATTTATCTATGTAACTATATTTTCCTCTGTCCTTTTATTATTTAAACTGTAGTGCATCCAGATAAACACACTTACCCAGCTCTCCAGTAAAATTCTATTATAAGCAGATATTAGTGTAATCACATGCATTAGTGAACATAAAAACTTAATACATCCAAAATTATAAGCTTTCTTGGATGCCAAACCCCATCAATACTATTTATAAAATACTTACAGCTTTCACACTACATTTTATATGCTGATAACTTGTTTTGTTACCAAAAACCAATCTGGCTGTGCTAAGTACATAGTCTCCCAAAAATTAACCTATGGCACCTCAGGCTGAAGGGAAAATTTATATTTGTGATTTGAAACTACCACCTTAATCAGAGTATTATTACGTTATTATCCTGATACTCAGTAATGCCTTTCTCATACATAATTTACATATGTATCAATGCCAAAGAATAACTGATTCCCCTGAGATCAAATAAATTAAGGAACTGAAGGATGTAAATAAAATCTATTTGTTCCAAATTAAAGCAGCAGCAGCAGGTTTAAAGAGAGCTTGATCTGAGACTATTATGCAATTGCAATGCAGGGAAAATTAGCTTAGAAAAATTCATCAGGAGGTTAAATTAACCTGTTTTGAAGCAGTAGGTCCAGAAAGTATTGACTAAGTCAGAGGCTTAACTGGCTGCAAAGCATACTTGAGAAACTCAGTTTTGCTACGTTGCAGAGATACCATCTTAACTGCACAACACGTGAGGGTGGTTTGGGACTACAGCAACACAGAGTGTTGTGGCAAAGTCTCTATGGTGAGAGAGAGAGAGAGAGGCATCTGGGCAGAGTCGAGGTGGTTATGTGCAAAATTATAATGCAGAACGCCCATTCCAGAAACTACAAAAGCCCCAGAACCAGGGGGTTCATACTCCAAAAGGCAGGTTTCAGCCGCTGTGAATGTCTCTAAAAGAGTGGAGAGCCTCCATCTCCGCATTTGCCACTGGGAGAGAAGTCAGACACTGGGGCATGGAGCTACCCAAAGTGTAGCTCCTGATTAAGCCCCTGGCTCCTGGGTGACATGAGCTCACCCATCTGCCCTGTGTGTCTAGCGGGTAAGGAGCGTCCCACTCAGCTCACCCTCCTCCTAACCCACCTTGCACAAATTATCTGCATCTTATGAGACTCAATTTTCCTAGTGAGCTCTGAAGGCTTAAATGCCATCGTGCTGAGTCACTCTCATACATTTAGGTGACCATTTCTTAATAAGGGACTTTGTAATTCAGGTTACTCAACATTGCACATAAATAGATTAAACTCCAGTAACTGATTCTAGCTACCTGCCAATTGGTGACTTAAGACACATGCTGTAGTTTCTCCTCTTTACTAATGTGACAAAATTTTTTACTTTTAAAAAAAAATTCAGTATTTAAGGAAAAACTGCACTTAAACTCACTCAAAGAAACACTCACTAGTTGTTTGGTTTCTTTAGGAAGTTTTCCTGTAACAAAATCTATACTTATACAACGATGAACAGGAAATACATACAAAAAGATATGATGTAATTTGTGGTTTTAAGTTGAATGAAAAGTCCTGGATATTATCCTAGGAATTTCCCTACCAGAGCTCTAATCTGCTTGCAAAATTTCACAGCATATCAAGAAGAATCAAAAGAAAGAAATTATCTGTCCTGAAACACCCAAATTCTGGAGTGTCTGAGCCATGAGACAGCTGTACAGGGATGCATGCTTCTACAGGCATTAAATCTGTCAAAGCTAAGTGCAACGTAATTTATGCTAAAAATTATCACAATATCTCAGCAAGGCATTAGACAAGAAAAAAATATCACTGTCACCTTGCCTCCTCCTGGTTTTATACATACTCTGATACTCGATGAACTGCAGACTCGGTATCAGCCTAAGAGAGCACAGGGGAAATCGCAAACCCAAGCAGTCCCCTCCTTTGGGCAGAGCATTTCCCTGCCACAGCTCGGCGAGTTGCAGCCGTGTTGCTGGCCAGGCTCAGCTGCTTCCCGCAGACGGCTGAGTTACTTCCTTAGCTACCTAGCCCTGCACTAGCCAGAAAATAGAGAAAGCTCTAGAAACCTGTTTTCTAGTATGTTTCCAGTAAAGAACAAAGTGCTTTGGCCGGTGTCTCTGCTGACTGATCTGGACTAGCATCTTTACCTCTCGGGAAAAGGAGGAGTAGGAATGACGCTGAGTCCATTACACCGAGCCAAAGCAGCACACTAATGTCTCCTTCACACCACAGCAGTTTTCAATCACTTTTGTGGCAGAACTTTCTGTTTTTACAGATCTATTGATAACTGCAGTTTTGACTGCACTGTTCTCCACTACTCCTTTAAAATTACACGTGATTCAAATGTTGTTTGTTGTTTCACTCCATCACTGTATGTGTGCATGAATATTTTGGAAGCTGAGACTGGAATTCCTGGGTACTTATTGCTCAGGATAATATCATCCAAATAATAATATTTTTTGTACATAATTCGCAATACTATTTTTCACAGAATAGATGCATTCACTAATAGAGAGTCTTCATCCTTTTGCTTGAAATCATTGATGCGACACTCTTCAGAGGCATTTCAACCCCCCAAAAATCCCACTTGTGCCATTGATAAGTTGGTTTGCTGATGTCTCCCTATGGTTTTATTGGATCGTGGCATCAAGCATACTGTTTATTCAGAGACCCTGATTTCAACATATGTCTTCATGTCGGATATATTTCAGCATTAAAGTAATCCTTTAAAAAGAGACCGACAGTGATACACACTTCGATATTGAGAGCAAAAAGAACTAACACTAGAAGAAAGGATTTATGGGTTGTACTTAGAGGCTAGTCTTCCAGGAAAAGAAAAGAGAAATCACAGAGGCTTCTAATAACACAGATCATTTCAGAAGTATTTGTCTGGCAAAGGTTTTCAAATTATAATGAAGTTATAAACGTTATATATGGACTAACTGCCTTAGTGGTTAAACAAATCAACATAAAATGTTTATGAATCCTGTGATACTTTAACCATGTGTAGCCATAGGATTGTACCAAACCTACATTCTGATACACATTTACTATTCTTAAGTAATTTAGCTTGTGGTAAGATTTGATTTTCTCCTGATCATTGGAAAGAACAGGCTTTCTGAGCCTGAGATAAAACAGCGATGCTTCTTTCAACTCAAAAACCTTTAGTAAACATTCTCTGCAATGATATTTGTGTAGCTGCCTCAAGTCACATTTCCAAGATTCAAATCTTTGTATAAAACATCCCTTGTGGACCTCAGAATATATGATTATTTTTAAAAAACCGATCAAGATTTAAACTACATACGGCTTTTGTTATATTTATTGTACTGGAAAGTTGTTCCAGACCACTCTGCTTTGATGGGTAAAACTCCTCATGACTTGCAGCCTACCTGTGCTCCTAGACAGTCTGGACCCATTATCTGCCTTATCAGCTACATTAAGTGGTACTAACAGCACTTTGTTTTTTCTCAGCTCTGATATATTTTCAAATCCATGACATTCTCTCTCAGCCTTTGCTTCACTTAGTTAAAGAAAGTGAATCTTTTAGGTTCTTTTCTCCCTGTTAGTTGCCTGCATTTTTTTCATGGAGACTAGAACATAGGTGATTAAATTTGCATGTAATATTCCAGCAGAGTGCCAGTCATGTTGCACAACGTTACTAAAACTACTCTTTCTCCAAACAAAGCACTCAGCCTACGGCAGTCCTACAGCCTTTCATTTCTGATGGGTGCACCTAACAATGGTTTTGGGCCCCTCACTTCAAGAAGGACATTGGGGTCTTGGAGCATGTCCAGAGAAGGGCAATGAAGCTGGTGAAGGGTCTAGAGAACAAGTCTTATGAGGAGCAGCTGAAGGAACTGGGGTTGTCTAGTCTGGAGAAAAGGAGGCTTGTCACCCTCTAAAACTACCTGAAAGGAGGTTGTAGCAAAGTGGAGTTCAGTTTCTTTTCCCAAGTAAAAAGCAGGTAGGACAAGAGGAAATACCATCAACTTGGACAGGGGAGATTTAGGTTGGATGTTAGGAAAAGCTTCTTTACAAAGAGGGTTGTGAAGCATTGGAACAGGCTGGCCAGGGAAGTGGTGAAGTCACCGTCCCTGGAGGTCCTAAAATGTCATATAGATGTGGTGCTTAGTGACATGGTTTAGTGGTGGACTTGGCAGCACAGAGTTAATGGTTGTACTCGATGATCTTAAAGATCTTTTCCAAACAAATGGATTCTATGATTCTATGACTGCTCCATTTGGATCCAGATCTGGATCCAAAGGTGTGCAAACATTTTTCTCAGAAATACAAGTAATTCAGTGTTACATAATAGTATGCATAAAAATTTTCGGAGAAAATTGCAATTGTACAGAGTTAATGGTTGTACTCGATGATCTTAAAGATCTTTTCCAAACAAATGGATTCTATGATTCTATGACTGCTGGTCAGAAAGGACTTGAGAAAGTGCTGGTCAGAGAGTACTTGAAAACCACAGAGGTAGAAGACACATATGTGAGCCGGAATACATAGGACTTAGTTTCTACTTCACTTTGGATTCAAAACCAGTGATATCACTACTTTTGCCTTGGGACTTCTTTCTCCTCCACTTTACAATGCTGTTGCTATTAAATTTTTAAGGGACTGCACTGAGTCCAAATTTTTTTTCCTCTTATAATTTGTCCTTTCACTGAACAACTAAGCTACTCTGTCTAATACACTGGTTGGGTTTTCCTTATTGCATCCCAGGTGGCATGTGACTAAGAAATATTAAAATTAAGTCAACATTGTATCTAAAATTCCTTCAAGACCTCAACAATTTAAAAACCCCCAGTGATTAAAATGTAATGGTCCATGCTCATATGGCTAGAGTTGGGCATTAAGGGTCCGTGCTCAAGAGAAAAGCATATTTCTCTAATCCGTGGTGAGAAATGTCCCTTCATTCTTCCTTGGGTGATACAGCAGGAGATCTTCAAGATGTTTTAAAAAGTTTTGGTTTGGTTTGTGGGGTTTGGTTTGGGGATTTTTTGTTGTTGTTGTTGTTGGAGTTTTTTTGTTTGTTTGTTATCCTTATTTTAAATTTCATTTCAGTATGTGTCTGACACTTTTAGAATTATGTTGATGGGGGAGGTAAGGGGCAAAATTGAAGATGTTTCAGTGAAGAAAACAAGCAATTGTTGCAGGACGCATAATTCATTATATCTAATTAGTTAGTACAGACAGTTTTAACATGCTTCAATACAAATAACACATTTTGAATGTCATTCATGCAATATTTGGTTCCTTCTCAGAAAGACTGAGTCAGATTTGAAACTTAGAAAATATACTAGAATACAATTTTAAATTACTTTGTACAAATCTAATAAACAATTCCTCCCTTACTATAAAGTGACAAGTTTTTTAGCAATCATGATAGCAAATGTACCACAAATATATTCGTTATTTTTCCCAAATGAAGAGCAACTCATGAAGGAACCTTTGCTTTACCTCAGTCCAAACCTGAATTACTTGAAAGACCAAGTTAAAATCATCCAAACTCATCATGCATCCTGGGTTTCAGGTAAAGTTCCAGATCATCTTGAAGCAAGCACCACATGAGATCACCTTGGACTGCAGCAGAACACACACAACCTGCCTTGCTATGGGTTATATGCTGACCTCAGGAGATCCCTTAAATCCGGACTGCAGCGAAGTGCCAGGTGGTATGTACCAGGTGGACACATCATGCCTCTGATATTCCCAATCCTAATTCTCTCACTGCTTTCCCCATGTTTGGGGAGAATGTCTTTTTGTGCCTGTTTCAGTGGAACCATTTCCTGTCCAGTTAAGACTGATAGCTGGAGCGTGGGCCACAGCCAACACTGCTTTCTGATTGCTCTTGGCCCTTCTCTTTCAGAGGACTTCGGGGTGAGCAGTCCTTGAGCCCACTCTCATGGCCTGGGTGAACATCTAGGTGAGGCTCAGAAATGTCATGAGGTGTCTCAAGGCCCCCATCATTTGTGTGTGACAGATGATGGGTTGTCTCTATCTAATCAATAGATGGGGCTGTTGTCATGGAGACAAAACTACATGAAAATACTGAAAATAAGGCTGGTCAGGCAAGCTTGATAGTTTTTAGGCAGAAAACCAAAGCGAGGGAGTACCATGGATATACTTGGATTTTAGGCAGGCATTTGATAAGAAGGCATATGACAGTCTAGGGAAAAATTAAATTAGTTTGGCTTAGACAACAATGCAATTAGTCCAATCAAAAGCTGGCTTGTGAGCTACTGACAATGGAAAACCATAAATAATTTATTAAGGAGAGAGAAATTGGCTGGGAATGTCCCACGAGGATCAAGATCGGGTTACCCGTTCAACATTTGGATAAATACGTCTACAAAATTCTATCAAGAATAATGAGTTATTCAAGATATACATAGAAGAGAGAACAACTTGGACTGTGCTACTAAAATAGAAAGTAATTAATATGTGACCCCACACTAATTGCTATGAGGTGTGTATGGGTGCTTATGAAATACATGACCAAATTTTCCAGCCTTCACAACCCAAACTTTGGGCTTTTACCTGTGAGTGGAAGATTTTTGCAGATAAGCCTGATTTTACATGTCTTCTTCCAGCAGAAATAGAATAGCTCTAAGAACTAGGCTTTAGTTTTATTGGATGGAGAATCCAAAAATCCTTCACACCCAACTTTTCCACATTCAGACCTACGTTCCCCACTATTTCCTTTGATATCAACTGCACCAAGTAGCAGCATAACAGAGAGCCCAGGACTGTAGGTCCCTAGGCCAGTATCCAGCCGTGGATTGAGGAACACACAAAATCCTTCTCCATTATCAGGTAGCTCAATATATGGTGGCAATTTTTTCAGCTTGATAAATTAGACTCCTGATAGCAATGTCCATGATGCGAAAATGTAATTGTTGTCTTTTACCTTCTTTATAACAGTAATATTTTTACTCTCTAGTCTCCCATGCTGACACCTCAGCTGTACTAAGCACAGTGCTAAGAAGGTAAGTGGACTACATAGAACCATATGGGATGGCCATAGTTACCCACTCTATGACTACTATTAATCATTCAAGTCATCCAATTTTTGCAAACATCAACTTAAAATAAACACCATCAGCTAAACTCACAAAGGCTTCATCAAGACTTGTTTACATTTGAAAATGTGGTGAAACAGCCAGAATAGCCGTTTCATTGTAAATCCTCAAATGGCAGCTATTTCACTTAGCATTAGACACTCATTTCACTTATTTCATTAGACAGCTATTTCACTTAATTTCTGAAGACAAACTCTGACTCATCAAAACTATCTATCTCCCCTGTCACTGAACAGAGTTTTTCAGATAACTAATTTTGTTTTAGATGTCTTCCTCACAGTCTGCTGATTTATCTATGTAACTATATTTTCCTCTGTCCTTTTATTATTTAAACTGTAGTGCATCCAGATAAACACACTTACCCAGCTCTCCAGTAAAATTCTATTATAAGCAGATATTAGTGTAATCACATGCATTAGTGAACATAAAAACTTAATACATCCAAAATTATAAGCTTTCTTGGATGCCAAACCCCATCAATACTATTTATAAAATACTTACAGCTTTCACACTACATTTTATATGCTGATAACTTGTTTTGTTACCAAAAACCAATCTGGCTGTGCTAAGTACATAGTCTCCCAAAAATTAACCTATGGCACCTCAGGCTGAAGGGAAAATTTATATTTGTGATTTGAAACTACCACCTTAATCAGAGTATTATTACGTTATTATCCTGATACTCAGTAATGCCTTTCTCATACATAATTTACATATGTATCAATGCCAAAGAATAACTGATTCCCCTGAGATCAAATAAATTAAGGAACTGAAGGATGTAAATAAAATCTATTTGTTCCAAATTAAAGCAGCAGCAGCAGGTTTAAAGAGAGCTTGATCTGAGACTATTATGCAATTGCAATGCAGGGAAAATTAGCTTAGAAAAATTCATCAGGAGGTTAAATTAACCTGTTTTGAAGCAGTAGGTCCAGAAAGTATTGACTAAGTCAGAGGCTTAACTGGCTGCAAAGCATACTTGAGAAACTCAGTTTTGCTACGTTGCAGAGATACCATCTTAACTGCACAACACGTGAGGGTGGTTTGGGACTACAGCAACACAGAGTGTTGTGGCAAAGTCTCTATGGTGAGAGAGAGAGAGAGAGGCATCTGGGCAGAGTCGAGGTGGTTATGTGCAAAATTATAATGCAGAACGCCCATTCCAGAAACTACAAAAGCCCCAGAACCAGGGGGTTCATACTCCAAAAGGCAGGTTTCAGCCGCTGTGAATGTCTCTAAAAGAGTGGAGAGCCTCCATCTCCGCATTTGCCACTGGGAGAGAAGTCAGACACTGGGGCATGGAGCTACCCAAAGTGTAGCTCCTGATTAAGCCCCTGGCTCCTGGGTGACATGAGCTCACCCATCTGCCCTGTGTGTCTAGCGGGTAAGGAGCGTCCCACTCAGCTCACCCTCCTCCTAACCCACCTTGCACAAATTATCTGCATCTTATGAGACTCAATTTTCCTAGTGAGCTCTGAAGGCTTAAATGCCATCGTGCTGAGTCACTCTCATACATTTAGGTGACCATTTCTTAATAAGGGACTTTGTAATTCAGGTTACTCAACATTGCACATAAATAGATTAAACTCCAGTAACTGATTCTAGCTACCTGCCAATTGGTGACTTAAGACACATGCTGTAGTTTCTCCTCTTTACTAATGTGACAAAATTTTTTACTTTTAAAAAAAAATTCAGTATTTAAGGAAAAACTGCACTTAAACTCACTCAAAGAAACACTCACTAGTTGTTTGGTTTCTTTAGGAAGTTTTCCTGTAACAAAATCTATACTTATACAACGATGAACAGGAAATACATACAAAAAGATATGATGTAATTTGTGGTTTTAAGTTGAATGAAAAGTCCTGGATATTATCCTAGGAATTTCCCTACCAGAGCTCTAATCTGCTTGCAAAATTTCACAGCATATCAAGAAGAATCAAAAGAAAGAAATTATCTGTCCTGAAACACCCAAATTCTGGAGTGTCTGAACCATGAGACAGCTGTACAGGGATGCATGCTTCTACAGGCATTAAATCTGTCAAAGCTAAGTGCAACGTAATTTATGCTAAAAATTATCACAATATCTCAGCAAGGCATTAGACAAGAAAAAAATATCACTGTCACCTTGCCTCCTCCTGGTTTTATACATACTCTGATACTCGATGAACTGCAGACTCGGTATCAGCCTAAGAGAGCACAGGGGAAATCGCAAACCCAAGCAGTCCCCTCCTTTGGGCAGAGCATTTCCCTGCCACAGCTCGGCGAGTTGCAGCCGTGTTGCTGGCCAGGCTCAGCTGCTTCCCGCAGACGGCTGAGTTACTTCCTTAGCTACCTAGCCCTGCACTAGCCAGAAAATAGAGAAAGCTCTAGAAACCTGTTTTCTAGTATGTTTCCAGTAAAGAACAAAGTGCTTTGGCCGGTGTCTCTGCTGACTGATCTGGACTAGCATCTTTACCTCTCGGGAAAAGGAGGAGTAGGAATGACGCTGAGTCCATTACACCGAGCCAAAGCAGCACACTAATGTCTCCTTCACACCACAGCAGTTTTCAATCACTTTTGTGGCAGAACTTTCTGTTTTTACAGATCTATTGATAACTGCAGTTTTGACTGCACTATTCTCCACTACTCCTTTAAAATTACACGTGATTCAAATGTTGTTTGTTGTTTCACTCCATCACTGTATGTGTGCATGAATATTTTGGAAGCTGAGACTGGAATTCCTGGGTACTTATTGCTCAGGATAATATCATCCAAATAATAATATTTTTTGTACATAATTCGCAATACTATTTTTCACAGAATAGATGCATTCACTAATAGAGAGTCTTCATCCTTTTGCTTGAAATCATTGATGCGACACTCTTCAGAGGCATTTCAACCCCCCAAAAATCCCACTTGTGCCATTGATAAGTTGGTTTGCTGATGTCTCCCTGTGGTTTTATTGGATCGTGGCATCAAGCATACTGTTTATTCAGAGACCCTGATTTCAACATATGTCTTCATGTCGGATATATTTCAGCATTAAAGTAATCCTTTAAAAAGAGACCGACAGTGATACACACTTCGATATTGAGAGCAAAAAGAACTAACACTAGAAGAAAGGATTTATGGGTTGTACTTAGAGGCTAGTCTTCCAGGAAAAGAAAAGAGAAATCACAGAGGCTTCTAATAACACAGATCATTTCAGAAGTATTTGTCTGGCAAAGGTTTTCAAATTATAATGAAGTTATAAACGTTATATATGGACTAACTGCCTTAGTGGTTAAACAAATCAACATAAAATGTTTATGAATCCTGTGATACTTTAACCATGTGTAGCCATAGGATTGTACCAAACCTACATTCTGATACACATTTACTATTCTTAAGTAATTTAGCTTGTGGTAAGATTTGATTTTCTCCTGATCATTGGAAAGAACAGGCTTTCTGAGCCTGAGATAAAACAGCGATGCTTCTTTCAACTCAAAAACCTTTAGTAAACATTCTCTGCAATGATATTTGTGTAGCTGCCTCAAGTCACATTTCCAAGATTCAAATCTTTGTATAAAACATCCCTTGTGGACCTCAGAATATATGATTATTTTTAAAAAACCGATCAAGATTTAAACTACATACGGCTTTTGTTATATTTATTGTACTGGAAAGTTGTTCCAGACCACTCTGCTTTGATGGGTAAAACTCCTCATGACTTGCAGCCTACCTGTGCTCCTAGACAGTCTGGACCCATTATCTGCCTTATCAGCTACATTAAGTGGTACTAACAGCACTTTGTTTTTTCTCAGCTCTGATATATTTTCAAATCCATGACATTCTCTCTCAGCCTTTGCTTCACTTAGTTAAAGAAAGTGAATCTTTTAGGTTCTTTTCTCCCTGTTAGTTGCCTGCATTTTTTTCATGGAGACTAGAACATAGGTGATTAAATTTGCATGTAATATTCCAGCAGAGTGCCAGTCATGTTGCACAACGTTACTAAAACTACTCTTTCTCCAAACAAAGCACTCAGCCTACGGCAGTCCTACAGCCTTTCATTTCTGATGGGTGCACCTAACAATGGATCAAGGTCATTCTGTGATCACCTAATTCAGCCAGATTTCTTCGTATTTCAGTTGAAAGAGGAGATGAACTGCAATAGCCAGTGAACTAGTTTGTGTTATCTGTACTATCTATGTACAGTCTGCATTTTCATTCCATCAGCTCTGCTCCCAAGTTTTCTACTTCAGCACTGAAAAAACAGTTAAATATGTAAGGACCACAGTGGTGACTGCAGCCAACAGACACAGAACTCCAAAGCAGACTGATGGTGAAAACTGAGTACGAGCGTAAAACAAGGAATGCTGTTTATAGCAAAAGTCACAATGTGCAATTTATTATATATATAATTAATACATTTTTTATCCTCATTCATTATTGTACATGTAATAACATAATGTATTTATAATTTAAAAAAAGTGCATTAATGCAAATAAACTGAAAGATATGAAAAAAAATTACTGTGCTAAATATTAGCATTCCAGATCCAGATCCATTTGGATCCAGATCTGGATCCAAAGGTGTGCAAACATTTTTCTCAGAAATACAAGTAATTCAGTGTTACATAATAGTATGCATAAAAATTTTCGGAGAAAATTGCAATTGTAATGCAGCAAAATATTCTGTTCCTTTATAACTAGAAAAACATTTTGAAATTAGCTTCCTTTCTATCATGAGCAGTCATGAGTCTAAAAATAGATGCATTTTGGCTTTTTAGGCAAATTATGTCCTCATCTTAGAACACAAAGTGATGTAAGTTAGTCTGTAGTTCTCATACATTTGTGTGATACTCTGACGTATGTGTATACAGCATGGCAGAAACAGGTTTAATTTAAAAAAAATGTTATTGTTTTCATTGACGTTTTCAAAAACCTTGTATGTTTTTGTACCCCAATTAGTCCATTTTAGGAGAAAATCTAAAACTCTGGGTCTTAACATTGCCTGAAAAGTCTCTTATCAGTGTCCGTGTTACTAGCAGTAATCCAACTAGAGAGTTCACTGTGGAACTAAAGAAGAAAAACAAGTATTTCTATTTTAAGAGACACATGAACCTTGTCGGAATTAAAATATGCTGGAAATGTAACCCCTGAAGTGTCAGAAGACTTTTGAATTATTTTCTGAAGTTTCAAGAGAGCTGCATGTACAAGTAAATTTACTGTTATTGTAATTCCGTTAAGCTCTTATAGTCCAAAATCCAAGTTCCATGTGTATTTTTTGCCAAAAGGGTAGCAGGTGACAACACCTGAAGTAGCGTTGCAAACCTGGAAGCTCTGACAAGTCCCCTGCCAAGAAGGCTTGCAGCCAACTACACATTATTTTTAGCAGCTAAGAACCAACATAAGTCCGAGTTTTTCCCAAGTTGAGGCATACCTATAGTTTTGCTCTGGATTTTTCATTCTTCCTATAGTACAAAAAGACCAGTTTGCTTCAGCACCTGTATTAAACCAAAACAAAAAGGTTTAATCATCTTGCAGTGATGAAGATGACAGTGTTACGAAGTACTAGTGTCGTGTTAAAAATAAAACAAAACAATCAATCCCTCTCACGCCATGAAACTCAGGTATCAGTGGTGGAATGTTCCTTTGAATAAACAACTATCATTTTCAGAAAGCAGCTTTATCCTTTCTTTCCTGCCACTGCTAATGTTTGAGAGCAACCTCTTAAAAATATGTGCAAAACTTCCCAGTCTATCTTTAAACTCTTTTCTAAACTTTCCTGTTCCATAATGCTTCAACAGCCCCTCAGCCAGTTTGGTAGTTTTCTAGGACAACTGTCCTCTCTCTGTTGACAGGCACTTATGTGACTTTCATTGATCTGCTGTCTCACCTTGAACATTGGACTCCAAGTTCTCAGGGCTTTGACCATGTTTTTGATCTGTTTTCTGTATGGCTACTAAAACACCAAAGTCCCGGAACATGTGTTCAAGTAGAACGTGTTGTTTCCTCTAGCTCAGCAAATGTGCCAGATTTCAGAAAATTTTCATACTGGAGAGATTCAACAGATGTGAGGGTTTTGACCAACACTTCCATGAAGTATCTACACTATGCCAGAATTGATTTACTTATATTTATTTCTTTTCCCAGCAGAAAATAAGTTGCAGTTACTGAGCATAAGAGACTGTCAATTTAGAGCACAGTTCTAAATGTATAAATGATTTGTCCTAAGGCAATACGCATTAAAGGAAAGGAGGCTTAAGTTTTAATGTGATTGTCAGTCACAGAGGAAGGAGAGGAAACCCCACAAGTTTATTTAATTATTTTTACTTGGATTTATTTTACATTCTTGATTAACCAAATCCAATAACAAGAAGACACTGTGAATACTCTCCAGCTAGCTTGGGGGTACAGGGATAATTTTGCAGGTGGTTTTTCTAATTTCCCTTGTGGAAATAATGCTTTTAGTGCATAGTGCACTGAAGAAAAACAAAGACGGTGACACATGCTCTTAAAGTGTTTCTTAAGTGGACAAATGGCTTTTGTAACACAACAGAGACTCAGAGTGTTATTTATCAGAAGCTGTGCAAAAGCTGTCAATCAACCTCACCTTTGGGAGCTAAAGTCCCACTTTCCTCTTCTGTTTTAAGGCAGCAATTAGTTCTGAAAATAGAAAGTCCTCACACAAGATCATTAAGGTGCTATGTATGTGGTTAACAACAATTACTAAAAAGGCTAGTAAAATGTGCTAAATAAAGGTGAATGGATCGATGTAAAAAATCCAAATACCCATTGCTTAGATAGCTCCAACTATTCAAAGCAAAGCGCTGGTTCAAACAATCAAAAAAACTTAGTAGGAGACTAAACCAAAGTATATGTTGTATTGGCACAAGGGAGACTTCATTCCCTTCTCTGTCTGCTTCAGAAGCACTGTGCCTTGTTAGCTCTGGGGTGTTCCTCCTTCTGTGCTACTGGGAAAGGCGTAATGACTGGGTAGACTGTATTCGTTAATCATTTCTCTTTCCTTTGGTTCTGCAAGATGTCTATACAGGTACAATGATGCTTTCGACCTTGTTACTTCCACTTGATCACAAGACTTATTCAAAGCAAGACGAATTCAAAAGAAAGGCAACTTGTTCTCAACAAATGAAACACAGGTGATAAACTGAAGGGATTATAAGGTGAAGGCTGCTATATAGAAGAAATCAGATATAGTTCCTCTTAAAAGAAATCAAAACATATTAAGGTAGCAAAAGTTAAGGCAGCAAAATGTAGAACTAAAATAACCATGTGTGTGCCTGGGAGCGAAATCAGAAAGAGAAAATATCTACTCTTTTTAAACTGTTAAAGCTAATTTAGAAGTAAGAATTATAAAATGCTTTAGTTATAAGAACAGGGTCACTGCATGTTGATAGAGTGGCATAGGTTTGCAGTTGCCCTAGTATACTAGATGCTATTTCAGATTTAACTTGTTTGGATTTTTCCTCGCAGTAATTCCTACATTTCTGAGCTTTTAAAGCCCAGCTAAACAGTGATAAATGTTTTTGTCACACACACAAGGTCCATGGTCTCAAATTAAGCATCACTCAAAGTGTAGTTTGGACATGAGTAATAATGTGAGCATCAGTGCTCTAAGAGTCCTACAGGTGCATAATGTGCAAGTTCAGCGTTCAGCTGAATGGGAAGGTTGTAGGAATGTAGTTCTGATATGAATGCAAGAAAAATAATTTTCAAAGAGAGAAAACAGTTAGGACTCTTTGAAATGGAAGGCCACTTTCTGAATCTAGTAGCTCAGAAAGAAAGGCTGAACTTTAATTCAGTTTTTATTAAGTGGTGTAATTGTCTCACACTTTTTTCTTACTATCGTTTTTGTTGTTCTTGTTGCTCATGTAATAGTACTCAAAGCTAACTAAATTCCCTGCATTCTGAGAACCAGTTTGAATCTGGAGATATTAGCCCAGCTCCGAGCCGAGCTGCAAAAGCATCTGCGGAGATGTTTAGTGACTATGCAGAGGTACTGGTGAGAACCACGCAGTGCAGCAGTAACTGGAGGACTTCTCAGTCATGAAGAGAAAAGGAAAAACTTACAGTATTCTGAATTTCTGTGCAAATGCTGCTCAGCTATTGCTGTTTCTTGTCTTGTGCATCAGCACTGCAGGCCTTTGGAAAAAATAGAGCCAAGGAAAAAGTCAGAATTCAAATTGTGAGCATGAGCTCTAACTGTTTTGAATGAGTAAGATTTTGCTCCTGCATGTCAGGATCAAGATCATGCTAATTTGAGGGAATTAGCCAGGACGAGGCTACATACAAAAGTCCCCTCATACCTAGATGTTGTGCACCAGGTGCCTTGTGTGACAGGCACCCGTCGGGAAAAGACCAACACACCCAATAGTGTCTCCTGCGACAAAGACACTTACATATGACAGCAAAAATTAAGGATGCATTCAGGAACCAAAAACATTGAGGAGTTAGACAGTTTCTTGATGGAGCACTCAGTAATGCATGAATTTCACCTAAACTCCTTTTGGAGATACATTACCACTGAAGCAAGGAACAAAAAGATGAAATGATGCCTAGATGAAATGTTAACTGTCAAATTCCCAGCCACAGATCTAAGTGGTGAAAACCTTCCCAGCATGCAAAAGTAGAGCCTGAAACTCTGGAAGTATACTAAAATATAGCAGTAAGATGTAACAGGCATCAAGTCTTAGTTTGTTGTGCCCATTCTTTGATCTCTTACTTAACGCAGATGTTTCTTTTTCCAGAAGTATAGATAAGCAGCTTCTGAGCAGAGACCACATAGATATCCTTCAGATTGTAGCAGGCTACATGTGAATCCATTTCTTTAAGAATACCATTATGAAGCAGAGGGGCAGAAGGTCACTGATCGCCAATTGGGGAACAATAGAGCTAATTACAGCTACCTGCAAGCCGAACAGTCACAGAATCACAGAGTCATTTTGGATGGAAGAGACCTTTAAGATCATCGAGTCCAACTGTCAGGTTACCGCGAAACCATGTCCCTCAGCACCACATCTACACGTCTTTTAAATACCTCCAGGGACGGTAACTCCACCACTTCCCTGGGCAGCCTGTTCCAATGCTTCACAACTCTCTTTGTAAAGAAGTTTTTCCTCTTGTCCTATTGCTTGTTACTTAAGAGAACAGACTGACCTCCACCTTGCTACAATCCCCTTTCAGGAAGCTGTAGAGATTGGTAAGTTGTCCCCTCAGCCTCCTTTGCCCCAACTGCTAAACAACAGCAGTCTCCTCAGTCACTCCTCATAAGACTTGCTCTCTAGACCTTTCACCAGCTTCATTGCCCTTCTCTGGACACGCTCCAGCACCTCAATGTCCTTCTTGTAGTGATGGGCCCAAAACTGGACACAGCACTCAAGGTGTGGCCTCACCAGTGCTGCATACAGGGGAACAATCCCTTTCCTCCTCCTGCTGGCCTCACTATTTCTGATACAAGCCAGGATGCCACTGGTCTTCTTGGCCACCTGGGCACACTGCTTCAGTCAGGTGTCGACCAACATCCTCGAGTCCTTTTCCTCTGTGCCGCTTTCCAGCCTCTCTT
>NW_010399615.1:49106-49754 GCF_000710305.1 Buceros rhinoceros silvestris
CTCGTTTGCGGGTAGACAGCAGCCAGGATTCACAGTGCTCTACACAAACTGAGCTGATAGCCTGGTTTGTTACCCAGCACAACTCTCCTGAATTGTCATGGAGACACGTCCCTGTCAAGTTTTAAAGACTAAAATGTTGCACTTGAATGACCCTTTCTGATCTGATCTTCAAACACACCAGGTGCTGCACACAGAGCTCTATAGTTCTGGGTTTGTTTGGGGTTGGGTTTTTTTTTTTTTTGAGGGAAACTACCCTGAATTTTATTTCAATTCAATCTGTTCCAAACAGCAAAAAGTTGGAATGTAACAAAATCCTTTCCAAGGCAGTTCCTGGAGCACCAATGACAGGCTTTCCTCAGATGTGGTCTCCTTTGCTGGTAGACAGCAGCCAGGATTCACAGTGCTCTACACAAACTGAGCTGATAGCCTGGTTTGTTACCCAGCACAACTCTCCTGAATTGTCATGGAGACACGTCCCTGTCAAGTTTTAAAGATTAAAATGTTGCACTTGAATGACCCTTTCTGATCTGATCTTCAAACACACCAGGTGCTGCACACAGAGCTCTATAGTTCTGGGTTTGTTTGGGGTTGGGGTTTTTTTTTTTTTTGAGGGAAAGAAATGTGAGGAAAACTTCGTATTCCCTATGT
>NW_010399615.1:49857-56979 GCF_000710305.1 Buceros rhinoceros silvestris
GGGTTTTTTTTTTTTTTGAGGGAAAGAAATGTGAGGTAAACTTCGTATTCCCTATGGTCTCAGTCGGAATTGTGGGGCTAGCTAAGGACTGAGCTTGCTGTTGAAATAGTTTTTTCAAGGTTCATCCTAATTATACAGATCTGACTCTGCTCCCCACTCTCTATCGTAGAATTAGTCTGGCACATGCCAACTATTTCTGCATTGGCAAACGTGTCACAGACACAAAAGGGTCTTTCATTATACAGATGAGATAATTTTTGAGTGTAGCAATGCTGAAATGTAGCACATCAAGTTAAACACTACAAAGAGAACTAGTGGTCTCACTATACCACTAAGTTTTCTCTAGGATAATCCAGCAGTTTACTTGTTATTAGTGATACACAAAAAAATAAAGTTTCTAGGAAGTCAGGCATACTTTAATTCCAAATGTCATGAAAAAGAAAAAAATAATGAACAATAATAGCAAAATCTTTTCTGTCCTAAAAGAAGCACAGGATCAGAATAATGACGGTATGTCTTGGGCCCATCAGCACAGAAAGCACAGCTTTCTGTGAGGAGCCCCTCACCACAAGCCCATCCTTTCCTCAGCTCAGAGCAGGGGCTACAGCAACCCCACAGAAATGCGGGCTCGGAGCTGAACATCCCGGTGCTCCATCTCATCAGTTTGCAAAGCTCTTTTTCACACATTCTGGCTCCAGCACTAGAGAGCTGGTCCTCTATGTGATAATCTGGAGGATCGGGCTTACTCCAGAATAGTTTTAAAATCTGTAGCAGTTTTAAAATCAGAAGCACGTCCTCTATTTCAACGAGTCTCCAGAGCCAGAAAGGCATTGCTCAGTTTTCATCAGAGACTTTTTAAACAGCCAAATCTTCGCTAGGCATTTCTCTCTGTTTTGAGCCTTCTCTCAAGGCCTCGTGAGGAACGTTCGCAGCACTTTAACAGAGTAAAGTAGAAAACATTGTGAATCACAGAAGTAAGAATCAATATCTTTTGGTGACCAAATTCTTGGCATGCATATAACCATTTAAAACTGCTAATCCACTGGTTGCAGTGGGACTGGTGGCTGAATGGAACCTGCAAGAATGACTGTTTGAGATCATGTCCGTGAAAAAAGAATGGGAATGTATGCACCTTCGCCAGCCTTGCTATGTTTCAGGCCAGCAGTCACGGCATATGTAACTGACCCTACAACATTTGACCAAACGTGCTTGTGACCACCTGAATTTTGAAACATGAATCAGTGATTTGGGAAGAAACTGAGTATTCAGTAAGATCTGGTTCAGGACCTTTACCAGCTTAATATGGCAACACAACAGCTTTTGGAAATCAAATGGAACTAACAGGATTCAGTATCACTTTCAAAAATAATTCAAGATTTATCACCCTCTAGAGATGGGTGATAGGGCTCTGGGAAACATGACACTGCATAATGCAATAGCAGTGAGCACTGAAATGGTTGTAAAATTTTCTCATTGATAACCTGTAAATTAATCCTTTCTTGTATTGAACATGGGTGTTATAAATCCCTGTGGTATTTTGAGTGGAGTTGGGGCTTTCTTGCATTCAGTACCCTTTAGGCAGGAAAACCATTTTTTCTGGAAAGTTTTAATTTACCTTTCCAAGCAGACAAGACTGCAATTCCACAGCACGCATTTTAGTTTAAGTAAGTAGTGTGCACAAGACTGTTCTTACTATTTCAAATGTTATTATAGGTGAATTGAGGCTTTCAACAGGAAATTTTGAATTTGTTTTCCTCCTTTTGCTGTGCTTCTATGACAAGAAATGATCATAGTGCCAGAATAGGAGGTAGTATCTGGAAAACAGAGCAAAAAGGGGAAAAAATGCTGCAGGTCGTGATAGGAGTCTTGTTCTTATGAAAATGGAATCAAAGTATCCCTGCATCACAAAAGAAGTACAATGAAGTATCACTCCCTACATTTTTAAAGCCAGTGCTATATCTAGATAAAAGAAGAGGGAAATTACTCGGTTTATTTTTATGTGTAGCAGAAACTAGATTAAACTTTTCCTAAAAGAACTAGATTTCAAATTTAATCAACAGTCAAAAGGATTGCCTTCACTGAGCAAAACAAGCCTTTTCTTTCCTTGGTTTTGGGTTGATAAGTGCATATGAGGTACTCGAAGATAAAAAACGCAGTTGAAACGTGGCAATTTCATCTTGGCAAAAGCCTGTTAGTGCAGGGGCAGAGGGCTGACCTTGGCCAGTTCACCTCTTAAGCCTTTTTCCTTTACCATTCTCCCTTGAGCTAGCACCCACATTACTTACAGACAATAAAAAGCCATGAAGAATTTGATAGAAAAGCAGCTTAGTTGCTTTTGAATAATCCAGTGTATTTCCAGTTCATTTTTAGGAACTTAACTATATTTGAACACACTTCTCTGCATATTCTGGGGTTGAATTCACTCTAGAATAGCTATATAGATTAATCACATAAATAAAAAGGAAATACAGAGGTAAATGCAGTTTAGAATCCATGGCAAGAGATTTAAAGAATATTTTTGACCCTTCTATTTCCACAGAGTTGGTGCTCAGGCTCAGTGATATGAAGCAAGAGAATGTAATGATAATAATACACTCACAGATTCTCTTTTAGCTTCCCACAGCCCAGAAAAGGAAAATAAAGTAACCCGAGATGGGTTTATATATGATTTGCTTGTACTGAGAGATGTCATGGAACTTGGCAAACTTTCTGAGGTCATAGACTTTGCTACCACAGTGCAATGTGAGCAGTTTAACTGATTGAGGTAAAAATAATCATTTCCTATCCTTTAATCATAAAATGTTCTTAAATAGACCACTGATAAATCCCCCAACGTGCTACAGAACAATGGCTGTATTTGGGTTGGTTAAACCCATGCAGTAAGAAGGCACACAACTCAGTGGTTTTTAGGATGGATTTGCATTTCCAAGGTCAGCCTCAGGTTATGCCTTTCACTTCCATAAACTGAAGAGAAGGACTGGCAGATGGTCTTCAGGCATGTAGAAAGCGCTTCCTTGATAGCAATGTTCCTACCCTGGGAATGCTAATCTAATTTCTGAATTGAAGGAGGGGAAACCACCTGGAATATTGTGGAGTTAGGCTACTGTTTGAATTAATCCCATTGGGAGGCTGAAGGTAAACTGCCCTATGCTCTTTGGAAGACAGTTTTGCCTCTGTGATCCTTTCCCTCTTTGAGACGTCAATAATCATTAGCGTAATCTCCTCCCTGTGAATTAAAGACAGGTTGGGATTACAACTGCTTGCAAGCCATGGAGAATGGGAAGGCTGGGAAAGTTCATCTAGGCTTTAATTAAAGACAAAACACTGCTAGCATTTAGAAGACATTTAACAACAAGGTTAGTAGTTTGTGGGTTTTTTTTCTTTCTAACAACTACTTGAGTATTTTGAAAGCAGCAAGATCAGTTCAGCCTGCATGTAAGACTGCCATGACAGCTCTGCTAATCATCCAGAAATCATCTGCTTGGGATAGTGTGATAAATAATAGGCAAACTACCCAGACAGTTCTTGGAAGCAGAGCCCCTGCTTTGGAACAGTGTGAAACCACAAATACTATCCATGTGCAAACAAATGTGACTTACTGTTTATCATTTATATTCGAGTGGCCTGAAAATGTCTTTCCTCTTCCTGAATCATTAACTTGTCTGAAAAAAAAATAGAATCAGACACATATTAGAGGAGGTCAATAGAAGAAAAGCAAATGACAAAAATTAAACAAAACAATAGACTGTGTTATGTTTCCATGGAAAGGCAGCAAAGGAGAAAAGAAACGCCAAAAAAAGAATGAAGAAAGGATTAAACAGAATATAACCAATACTTCAGATGGCATGTTTCCCTTCTCTTTGAAAAGGTTTCTCATGGGTCAATATTTAGAGGCCTTACCACAGGCAAGATGGGGAGAGCTTACTCTGCTGAGGGCATCTCCTCCCTCCTCATTACACTCTGATGTATTTATTTTGCGAGTTATTTTGAAGATCCCCTTTTTTCACTTCCTAAGGTCTCTTCCACATGTTCAGAATTACGTTAACCAAGGAGAAAAAAATGGTTATTGCCTACTTATGAGTGATATGCGATTCCTACTGTAATTACACCCAAAGCCTGTGTTTGTGACATATTCACCCTCACAGCTCTGAAACCTCTCAAACCCAAGAGCTCTTCCAAGGAGATGTTTAGCTTGCCATTATTTTTAGAGATATGGCTGAGCGAAAAAAGCTAAACGGATGCTTGTGTTTATATGGAAGTCTTGACAAACAGAATCTGAGGCAACTTTCCACAAAATATATTACTGTTGTAATTGCAGAAGTGATAAATAGTCTGTAATTGAGAACATAGAATTAGTGGGAAAACACCAACAAGTTTTCAACATGTTGTGGTGCCAGGAAAACATGAAAATAGGACCCGACATGACAACTTTCACTCTATGGTACAGATTGAAGGAACAGGCTTGTGCTACGCACTCTGATTACACATGGAAATCCATTTTTTGCAGTGAGTTGCTCTGTCTTTGTGTGTAGCGTTAACACAATTGCATTTTGATGACACAGAACACAGTTTGCATTTTTTCCACATGCACTCAGTTTTGGGGGCTATTTTTACCAAGTATTAAAGCCATAAAATAAACATGATTCAAAATATTTTTGAAAGATTTTTTTTCCCATGCTGCATTTATATATATTCTTTTACATTTGATTTCCATTCTTCTAGTTCCCATTCAGACAAGGAGCTAAAGGAAATAGAGGATGATAAAAAGCAGATATCATACAGATTGTGGTTTTCCTGCATTTTACTTTTGTTTGTTGGCTATGCAGAAATAACTCTGGAATTAAGGATATATTTTCTTTTAGGAATTTACATTTTTTAAAAAACCACAACTCAGTGCAAGAGCTGTGCAGAGCTGGTGCCTATTTCTTCTGGGTTGTCTTCAACAAGATTAAAGAGGTGGGTTTCATCTGCTGTTCTGATAACAACACAAAGAGTTTTACACTGAAATAGAGCAAATTAGATGTCTCTTAGAAGGTCAGGAAAAGTTTCATGAACATGGGAATTATGTCTAGCATTAGCTTAAAAACCTGACCACAAAACTGTCTCTGATGTAGCATTTGCAAGGGCTGTAACTCCAGTCCGGAGACCAAGGACCAGTCCTTGGTAAGTGGTTATAACCCCACTGAAGTCAGAGATGCTTCCTCAGTTTACACAAGCTGCCTTTTTGTTTACAGGGGCTTGAAAAACATGTACAAGTAAAACGACTTAAATATACAGGCCTGAAAAGCCCTTTACAGAGGGGCTGAATATTACTCTCTAATCCATGAAAATCCTTCTCCAAGACTAAATCAAACAGCTGCTTTTAAATATTTGTTGTCTAAAAGGATGAATATGCCTCTAACAGATAGCAGTGTAAATTAGCTTATAGTCTAGATGGGATATTTGAATATATAATAAATGTTAAGAAACTACAAATTCTTCACTGGGGACAGTACTATGCTTAGCAGTTGCTGTATGAATTTTCAGAGTAATTTCATTTAATTGTTCATCTCAGCAAAGCAGACTTGGGGCTCCAGGATTTTGTCACCACAGAAAGAGAGAAAGCCTTTTCTGGGGTAGCATGGGACGTGATTACTTCTCAGTGCTGTGGGATTCCTCACATAAACAAGTTTTTGTTACATCTGGGGCCTGATACTGGTATGCCTGGTTTCTGTTAAATTAGATCTCTTATTCTGTCAAACACAGCCAGAGCCGCATCTGTTAGCAAACCCATGATTTTCTGTTTCCCCATTATAGTGTCTCACTGCTGGCCACCACTTCAGATCTGCAAGTGTCACTCTTCTGGCACCTGCCAGCACGCGCCCCAGGAAGTGACCTTGTCCTCTGGCACCTGCGCTGGGTTGCGCTGAAGATTACCTAATGTTAGAAGAAAGAAGAGGTTAAAAAAACCCTTTGGTGTTAAACTGATCTTGAAACATTACTAAGCATCTCTATTTCAGACTTTTAGACCCTGTGTTAGCTATGACAGGTGTGGCAGGCAGCACCGATACTGACGATTAATTGCAGTTTTGCTGTTAGAGGCATTGCACTCTTTTGGTAAATTATTTCCAAATAGGGTTAAATTTTTACCTATCTTCTTGTAGCCGAAGTTGTCTCATGAGTATTTTGCTGAATATCTATCAGTATAGGTATATATGGATTATACACCTACAAAGGATTTTATGTTACTTACTGACTAATCATTGAAAAAATGGTTTTAAATACACTGCTAGTAATACCTATGTTTCTTTTTATTCATATTTGGACAGAGACCCATACATACCGCTGCACCACAACCACAGCAGGATGCCGTAGTTACTCTTAGAGAGCATTTAACTAGCAGGGAGTGGAAGAAAGAGAGGGGCTGATTCTGAGAGATGCTGCCAAGAAATCTCTGCAGTCATGAGCTGCACATGCAGCAGCTTGCATGGGGAACTCAGCCTCTCACATCCATGGCATCCATGGTAGGTACAGTGCACCTACCAAATGCCACCTAATGATAAAAATTTTAACTTTTCGTTTTCAAATAAAAATGCTTTGAGAAGAGCCGCCAAAACCCTACAACTTCCTCTTTTCCCCCTTTTCCACTGTTTTCCTTAAGTACACCAAAAAGCAAAAATCAATCCTACAGACTTGCAAAAACCACACATTATAAACCAAATGGAATTTGACTGTTTTGCAGTTTTTACCAGGATTCTAACCTGTGTGAGACCAATGAAGAAATCAGCTGTCATGCTAGGAAGCCTTTCTAGAAGAAAGCAGAATTCAGAGACCTTTGCTGTGAAGTGATGCAGCTCTCAGCAGCGTTGCCGAGCACACAGGACTGTGCTCTCCCTCAATGAATAAACTGGTCTTAGGGTACTACAACTGGGGATTTCACATTTTAAAAGCACAAAGTTGGATGGCACTTTATATGATTACAGCTCCAATGGAGAGAACAAGGATTAATATTTTTGTAATTGTTTCCATGATCTATGTTATCCTATTTTTTGAGTCTCTAATCCTAAAAATCAAGGAGGCATCTTCAAAGAGATGTCTACAAATCTGTATTAGCCACCCCCATCCCAACCCTCCCCACCCCCC
>NW_010399616.1:0-889 GCF_000710305.1 Buceros rhinoceros silvestris
AGTATGATTCTGTGACGCAGTGAAAATCCAATCCTAGTACGGAAGGATGTGTGTTTAAGTATCAGTGGCAATGTGAAATTGAGAAGAGCTAAACTAGTCATCCCCCTCCTCTGCTCATTGTACGACTAGTTGAAAGGCAGGTTATATGACAACCTCTTCATCCCATTACATCCCATCCAGGACAGAAGGCAAAAATGCCTCTCATTCATGACATAATAATGCTCTGATGTGATCTTTCATCCACCACTTGTTAGCCTTGAGCTGCTTTGTATTACACTGAGAGCTGTTTTATTAACCTAGTTACTGTATAAAACAAACTACCTAACCCAGGTTTACTTTGTCCCTGCCTTGTTTTTCTAATCCGTTTGTGCATTAATCATTAGATGGCTCAGGTACATCTGAAGGTACCTGTGCAGTGCAATCCCACACTCATCCCTTTCCAGAACACTTGCAGGTTTTTCTGGTTTAGGGAAGATACTCGTTGCTTAACAGTAATGGACGTTGTATCTTGGAGAAATAAAAGCATTCACTCTTTGTGCAAGAGAAGCTCAAATACAAGAAAACACTAAGATAATTTTCTAAGCGGCTTCTTCTGTGATTTATTTTTCTATATGAAGTTTATCTATTTCCTTCTGTGTCTTATTTTCTTTAGGGAGTGACTTATTTGTTAAAGCATTCACTCTTTGTGCAAGAGAAGCTCAAATACAAGAAAACACTAAGATAATTTTCTAAGCGGCTTCTTCTGTGATTTATTTTTCTATATGAAGTTTATCTATTTCCTTCTGTGTCTTATTTTCTTTAGGGAGTGACTTATGTGTTGAGTCAAAGACATGACAGTATAAATGTAAATGTGAACACCTTCTGGTGTTCCAGAGGAAAAAAAAGTAAC
>NW_010399617.1:0-2672 GCF_000710305.1 Buceros rhinoceros silvestris
TGCCTTGGTCTCCAGTTTGTACTGAAGCTCCTAGGTATCAGGAACAGCACCTCTTATCAGTGGTGTCACTGATAATCCACTGTCAATCTCCATTCCCTGTTGGTCTTCTGCACAGGCCATACAGGACTGTTGAAAGGTGAGCGAGCCCTGCTGATGACATCTCGTCTCTGAAGCTCCCAAATCATTTTCTCTATGGGGGACAGAAAGTCTTGGCTGGTTCGATATTGCTGGCAACGAACGGTGGAGACACCTTTTGATCTTCCACCTTCATTCAGCTCACAGCCGAAGGGTCATCCGAAAGTTCAGCTGATGTGGACAACCGGATAATGCCACTGGCTCCCACAGTTGCTCTCCCAAAGGCCCATTTCTAACCTTTCTGGTCCTTAAAATACCCTTTTCGCAGGAAGTCTGCACCTTTTGATCTTCCACCTTCATTCAGCTCACAGCCGAAGGGTCATCCGAAAGTTCAGCTGATGTGGACAACCGGATAATGCCACTGGCTCCCACAGTTGCTCTCCCAAAGGCCCATTTCTAACCTTTCTGGTCCTTAAAATACCCTTTTCGAAGGAAGTCTGTGCCTAATATGCATGGGGCATCTGGGCCAGTGACAATTCTGTGAGTCTCCCAGTTATGCCCAGTGAGGCTGACCTCAGCTTCCACCAGGGTGAGGTCTTGTGAGCCTCCTGTCACACTGGAAATAGTGACGGATTCAGTCCCATGATGATATGACGGAAGCGGGGTGCACTGGGCGCCTCTATCTACCAGGGCCTTGTACCTTAGATCGAATCCACACAGTCCAGTATACATGGTTATTCCTTTCCTCCACCTGGCTAGAGGCAGGGCCCCTCTAACACCTAGGGTGAGGTTCACGGTCAGTGGAAGGGTCTACCTGGCGTGTGGTACCTTCATCACAGGAGTTACTCTGTGACCTGCAGTGCTGTTCACTGGAGACTGGAGCGACACTTCTCCAGTTGCAGTCATCGGGCTGGTGTGGTCTGTGGCGCGACTCACATGCTGGTGCAGGTCGTTGCTCCCATCTCCTGGTGTCTTCACGACCTGTCAAACAGCACGGGGGATCACATCATGGCCAGTTCCACCTGTTTCAATTCGCTCTGGGAGGAAGATTTGTTCTAACAGCTGACACAGGGTCAGGCACAGGGGAAAAACTGTTTTCCTGATTTAAGCTGTTAATCATTTTCTTCGTCATTTTCTCCACCATGTTCCTCTCCATGCTCTCTGACACTTTCTCTACTGCTGCAATAATTGCAGAATTGTAAACAAGGCTGTCCTCATACTGGTGGATCTGTTTAGACACCTGTTCTTGGTAGCGAGTAGTTATTCAGGGTTAACATTAATGTTCCAGTTACCATAGAGAATCTCTTTCATCGCCAGTTCTCTCAGGTAATCAATACCTTTACTCAGGACAGTCCATTTGCTAGGATGGCAATCAATGTCATCTCTGAAGGGGAATCTGCCCTTCACAGCTGACAGAAATCGCCTCACGAGGCTGGTCCTTTTCTCCCTTTTCCAGATCGCTCTATCAATACCTTCTTCCTGGGCCATGTTCCCCAGCTGTCTAGCTTCTCGGCCACTTAAAATGATACTATCACCTCCATGATCCCAGGTGCAAAGCAACCACCCCATAAGCAACTCCCCATCACGCTTGCTAAACCCCTTTCTAATACTGCTTAAGTCCTTTCTGGAGTGAAGTTGCGTGTTATCCTCTTCTTGGTCTGAGGACTCATCCTGCGATGAGGGTTCTTGAGAGGTTTGTGCAGTTGGAGCTGCTGAGTCCAGGGTCTTTCTGGAACACTTTCCTGGACGCTTCTGAGATGTACGTGGTCCTGCGTCATCATCAGAGCTGTCTGTGTGGTTGTTGTTCTTTGCCTGATGTTTCTTGTCAGAAGACTTCTTCTTCTTCTTCACAGGGGTGACTTGTGCTTGTTGGGGTGGAGAGGTGGCAGTTGCTGGCTCGGTGGCTGTAGTGCTCCTGTGGTACCTGTTCTTGATACTAAACCACACCTGGACAATGTTGGAGATAACTAATAACAATACAGTTATCAACAACAGAGAAACAGTACCATTCATAGAACCTCCAGTTTCAGATGCCATTGGTCCAGTATCGAATGGAGAGGTGTCATTCTCCATTATCCATTCGATAGTGGAGTTATAGGCAGCCACTATGATGTAATACCCGAAATGCAGTGGCAACATTACAAGCTGACCAAAAATAAACTAACCCACTGCAAGTCCAAATGCCGAGTAAAACACCCTCTTTGCGACACGCCCCATAGCAGTAATGCATAAAAACCAGTACCAATTAGGAACAGAAAATAGGCTATACTGGCTGGTGACTCGGGCACCAGATCGTACAGCATTTTTACGATGTATTGTTTGGTAGCTTCAAACAAAATTTCACTCGTCCCCATCTCTGAAACCAAAAACTGTGTTTGTTTCAGTTTCCAAAATATGAAATATGAAATATTCGTGCCTCACAAACGCTGGGCGCAAATTATGTCAACGGTTTGGCCGAGGTAAAACCAAGGTCGGGTGACGATAATACCCTTCTGCTATCCCAACAGAAATAGGGGAAGGGAGAAAAGAATTCGTGAGAACTCTAAATGCTTTTGGGAAACTGAATCAAACTTTAATAACACCACAAACAGAAATAT
>NW_010399618.1:0-18036 GCF_000710305.1 Buceros rhinoceros silvestris
AAACAAGGAAGTTTTAGCTCAAACCAGGAAGCTTAGCTCAAACCTGCACAACTTGTTAAAGAATCAGAGCACAGCAAAGGAAAAGATGCACTAAAGCAGAAAAGTCAAAAAAAAAAAAAGAAAGAAAGAAAAAAAAAAGAAGCTATTAAAGTAAAAATTAGTGGAAAAGCTAGAAATAATAAAAGCACAATCCATTGTAAAATGGCAATTGAAGAATATGGTTTGGAATCATGTAAATTAGATATAAACCATTTGGAATATTCTGCAATGAAACAAAAGCAATTATTTTCTCATTACATTACACTTTACTTGAACATACTGTTTAATTTTCCTTGGCCAAATAGGTTTTATCTAGCTGTGTTTCCTCCCATCCAATCCATCTTTCCAGACATTCTGGGCTGGAACCTCAGCTGCGCTAATTACCCATGCAGGTATCAACAGAGTTAGGTGAGCTGAGGATCTGGCCTATTAACTACCTATTTACTACAGAAGTTGAAGAGAGAATGACAGTAGTTTCTTCTCTTTCTCAAATTCAGAAACACAAGTTTTGAAAGCATGTTTTCTGAAAGAGCAGTGCATTGTGTCCCCGTTCAAATAGACTAAATTATATAAAAATCTAGCATAACTACTACCCCTTTTGTTTGTAAACTCACAAAATTCAAAGAAAGATTGTGGGCTTTCTTAGGTAAAACACTAATTACTTCCATATGGCTCTGAAATACAGTGAGCACACTTTATGCATGGAACAGAATTTACCACTGGAATAATAAAGCATTAAATCATACTTATTACATTAACATAATTCTGTACTATTAGTTTCAATATATATATTATGCACAAATTATTTTTTATAAAATAAACTTAAATTTTATTAGATGAAATTACATTTGTAATATCAGATACTTGCATATTAGTAAAGTGGGTCACCAAGAAAACAAAAAGTTATTTTTTCTTGTCTGTATTAAACTGGAGTTCTATTTACATGACCACAAGTTATTTCAGGGGTCTGCCTCACTTACTGTATGGATGAACAGTGTTTAGCTGGGCAGCTATCCAATATTTAGTTTACAATTATTTTTACAAACACTCTTATAAAGTCAGAGCTACTAATTTCAGTGAGGATTGATCTGTTGCTACAATGTGATTACTTCACAGGGAAGGTAAAGGGATACTATACCCATAAAGTTAATAATAACAGCAACAAATCTTCATATTCACAACTGAGTGCAAAACACTAGTACTTAAGATAATTTAGGAATGCCCTTTAACATATCTGCAGCCTCATTTTTCAGTGAATACAACGTATTTTGTGATCTGTATAATCAAAATTCTGACAAACTAAGCAAACTGAAATTAACGTCCCTGCTTCAAAGCAGAGTAATTTCTCAGCTAATCAGTTCTTAAAATAAAAATTGGCTGCAAACCAAAATTAAAGACTGCAAACCGAAATTAATGAACAATTTTTTTTCTACAATAGAAAAGCAGCAAAGCACTTTTTAAACCTTAAGTCTGTCTATGCTTTATTAGAATAAAAGAGCTCCTTACAGTAGAAAATGCCTAAAATGCTTTAAATTTTGAAACTGCACTGTTCTAAATACGGGCATTTATGCTGTTGATAATGGTGGAAAATATTCAGGTATTCTTTGGCTTAAGCATTAGAGCAGCTGAGAGAGCATTTATGCTAATCCACTGAGAAAGTCTGGGTTTTCCACTGGCATGAGAAATAAATGCAGACGGCAATCTTTTACTTGCACAAAGTTAAAGAACAAAACATCAGTTTGTATTACATTTAGGTTAAAACTATCCTTGTAAATCGTTATAGTCACATGAAGTAAGTCAGCTGAAAGAAATGGTAGTAGGCTTTATAGACTATTCTTTTTTCTTTCCCAGTCATAGGAGTATGAAGTAACATTTCTGAAGCAGAAAGAAACCTTAGCATTTGCAGTGGTATAAGGAAATGTAAGGAAATGCTGTGCTGAATTTCAAGCATCTCACCTATCATTTGAGAGAAATTACAAGGAGCACTGCCTCCAGCTTGCACCCTATAAATTGTTTCAATTTCATGCATGCAGGAATAATGAAAATAAGAAAAATGAACCTCTGGAGGAAGTTAACTCAGATGTAATCAAAAGGCTTGGTTTTGTCTGCAGAATTCCTAGCTTTAACAGTCTAATGGCTTCCTGGAAGTCTTCTTTTAAATAAAAAAAAAGTTCAATATTATCCAAGTAGATATTGATTGACCACTACAGCTCAGCTAGCTAACCAGATAACTCAGGGTGTGATCTTCTCCTAAGGAACAATGGAACAACGCAGTTTGTCACTAGATTGCATTATCTATATGTGATATCTGTCAGAGAACTAAGGCGGATTTGTTTGATTCAGACCATACGCTCATTCTTTTAGAGACTCTCAAACCTTTTTAACTTCAAATTCCTTAAACACACAGTATGTGTGTGTATCAGAATCTATTCATAGAGTGCCTGACTCCTTCAAACTATTGAAATAGTCAATACCTCATGACCATTATGTGTGTCCAGTATGCAGAACCAGCAGACTTCATTCAGCAAAGTACTGCAAAGGAAGTAGACAATATTATGGGTGTATCCCAAGAGACAGACTGAGGAGCAGTGGCTGGTTTCTATTTACGATTCCTGGCTTGGCAACAAAGAATATTACTTCTCGGAGTTTACTGAGATAAACAATAAATCACATGTCACTGAATCAAATAATACCCAAAAAAGAGAAAGAAAAAGAGAAACAGGAGAGGTTTGGAGGACATACAAAAAAAAAAAAAAATTACAGAGAGCAAGGAGCCTGTTTCTTCTGCTAAAAGACAATGCAAATAAAGAAGTGTCAAGAAAAAGAAACAAGATTGCAGGCTTTTGGGCTTTCTTCACCTCAAATATTGATTCTTTAGAGAACTGCTGCATCTTAGCGTGGTTCTGCAGAAACAAAACAGACATCTGCAAGATTGTGTTTTAGGATTCAGAGATTATGTTTCTACTCATAGACAAATCTCAGATCTGTCTTTACATATATAGGAATACAGAATTATATGGAGAAAAGAAAAAGTTTGAATAAAACAATTATCTCTTGCTTTCTCTCAGAGTAGCAGTAATGAATGGGAAGCTACGAGTCTCTTGTAGGGATCTGAGCATAGTAAACCACTGGAGCATAAGCTCGTGAGGATCAGCAAAATGCAGAAAATTAATTTCTTTGTGTATTCTCCATCATGGAATTAAACTAACATAGTTTTCCTAGCAAACTATTTGTTGCAATTGCCACACAGTTCAAGTGTGAATTTGAGAGGCCTTAGCCCTCAAAATGGCACAGATAGGTAGATATACAGGGAAGATACAAACCAATCTTCTGATGAGATTAGTTTGAACCAGAGAAAAACTTAGAAATTTGTCTCTAGATAAACAAAAGTATGTTTCACTTGTGAAAGAACATGAAAAATAAGAGCAAGATTTCCAGAAGTAGCTTATCTTGGTACTATGATACTTGGTATTATGATAGCACAGATATGTGTACCCTCAGAAAAAAAAGAGCCATATGTGATTTGTGTGGAGGATAAAGCTGTAAGAACTTTATGCAATTTCCAGTGCTATATACATACATTCACAGATTTTTACCAGACCAGAGTATTTATGATACCTGAATATTAAAAACAATGGTGTAACTTTCTAGTGTATTTGTATTGCCCCAAAATACTTTCAGAATGGAGACTCTGCATTGAACTAGAGGTCTTTATGACAGACATTTTAATACATAATTATTCATAAATGTGTGATCACAGAATATGTAATGGTATCGTAGTAAGAACAAAGGTTGTCATAATCCTTCTGAAAATCCACATACATTTAGCCTTATTCATTTATTGGATTCTCAAAATCACTGCACTTGAAAATGGCTGTTTAGCAATTCCACACATTCTGCTTGCCCCCTGATTTCCACTGTTAAGCATAAAGAGCAAATTATGCTCCTAGAATCTCCTAGAATATGGAGGATGTCAGCTAGATTCAGCAGAGGAGGGCTCACAAAGCTGACCAGCAGCTCAGTATGTTTCCCCCTTCCATCAAGACCTCTGTTCCTTGATGTATGGGTTGGAGGGTGGAGTAGATGAGGTGCAATGTAGATTAGCAGTTTACCTAGAAGCAAGGCTGATCTCTAGAGTGAAAACGGCAGGAGTGTTGTGACCCCAGGATATGTTTACAACTGTTCATCACTACAGAAAAGCATCTCTAGAAATTGGGCCCTAGCTCTCCTATACTCAGAAATTGCTCATACTGATATAAATTCACATGACTGATTTCACACAAATGCACACTGATGTTCAATCTTGGTCATCAGCATATTTGGAAGTACATCCGTGCAAGTGTTCATCTGGATGGATGGTTAAGAAAAGACAGATAGTATACATATAAACATACACCCTTACATTTGCACCACTCCCATGCATACTTTGAATTCTTCCTACAGATATTCACCATATAAGACAATGGTTTGGGATTCTGAATAAGATTTTATGTAAGCCTAGAACAGAATAATAATTCACTTGTTCAGAATTTTCCTTTTCTTTTTTTTTTTTTTTTTGCTATAACCCTGCTCTCCTTGAAGCCTACATTTTAGAGGACTTCCTACAGAAACAATAAATAAAAAGTCCTAACATATTTCTAGGTGCTATGTGTTGACCCTGCTCTCCTTGAAGCCTACATTTTAGAGGACTTCCTACAGAAACAATAAATAAAAAGTCCTAACATATTTCTAGGTGCTATGTGTTGCTATCTCCTATTGTGCTGAATAACATCAATTGCTACTGAGCAGGATTTTGTAGCATTTTACATGACTTTTTAACTCACTTTTTAATGTAAATAAATACTCTTACTGATTAGTGAAAGAGAACCAAGGAAATTCCTCCTTTCAAAGCTGCTCTTAAATTAATTTTTCTTTTTTTTTCAGGAGAAAGGGGTGAACTCAGACCATATTTGTGAGAGGATTCTTCTCTATCCTTCTTTCTTTTTATGGGTGTCTAAATAAAACTAATGAAACAGCTATTTATCCTAGACACACTCCTTTTCTGAAATTGGATCCACTTTCTTTGCTTTCACTTATCTATGCATGACACAGTAGGAAGGGAAAGCTAATTTAAGGAATTTCCTCTGACATCTCTGAGCGCTAGGCATAATCATTATTTCTTAGTTGTCCTTAATAGGTAATGAGCTCATTTAGCCCATATCCAGGGCTAAACTATAGCAGTTGCTCTATCACATGATGACCCGTCTGCAGCCAGGACGGGGGAATCAAGAAAAGGAGAGGAGACCCATGAGCTGAAATAAACACAGATTTAATATAATAGACAAACTGCTACTAATATAAAGTAAACAAATTAACACACAACAAACAGGAAAGCAGTCCACAGGAGAATGAAGATGATCAAGAGCAGCCCAAACAGAAAGCTCACCTCTCCTTAGCAAACTTTCCTCTTTATGCTGAGTCTGACATTTATGCTATGGGATACGCCTGTGAGCCAACTCGGGTCAGCTGCCCTGGCCTTTGTCCCTTCCAGCTTAAGCTCCTGGCTGACTCAAAACTGCTAATGGTTTGCAGACCATGGCTGGCCTATGATTCTGTCCCAGGAAAACCAGGTAAGGACAGATAAGTTTAGACCAGCTTCAGCAGTAAGCATGGATAATTTTCTGTCACCTGCAAAAAGTCACTTCATACATATGTTTTTCCACACTAACCCTAACATAAAAACCCCCCACCTTACGGTGACAGTATTTATGTGAATGGGAGTTAGTTGAACCTTCAGGATGCCTTGGACAAGGACCAAGTGTCCAAACAGTGCAAATCTTGATGCTGAGAAGAGAGCAGGAAAGCCAGAATAATGAGAAAGTATTTGCTTGGGCTCTTGTCAAAAAGTCTAGGACTAGTTATTAGTTAACACATGACATTGCGGTTTCCTGACAGACTGTAAGGTGTGTGAGGAGCTGGTTTATGCCTGTTGCTTTGTGCAGCATCTATATTTTAACAAGAATGCAGAGACGACTTAACAAATTCAATGTGAAAAAGGAGAGCAGGACACTGCAAGTCGTTAGAGGATAAGGAAGGAAGAAGAATGTGAGAGGTGATTTCTCATTTTTCTGTTTCAGGAAGGGTTTATATGGTGTTAACACCTGAGATCCTGACTCACAGTGTATTGCAACAATGGACTGCTTCAGATTTCAATGATCCTATCTTGAATTTTACAATAAATTCAATGAAGTTCCCTTTATAGTAGAAGGTAAGGATTATTTAAATTGTTCAAATTGTCTTGAGAAGCCAAAGGCTGGTGAACGCGGGCTACAGGAATGAAAAAATAATGTCAAAGACAAAACTTTTTCCAAATTATACTCTCATAAAGACAGTATAAAGCCTTCTACTTATCTCATGGTATTCTGAGAAAATCTTGGGTTCAGCTATCTACCCCACCTTACCTTCCTCCAATGAAATGAAGCTTTATGCATACAAATATTTCTATGTATCTCATAGATTAAAAGACCCACTTACAAAAACTGAGGTGTATTCTACAGTTACACAGGACAAGAATTCTCTATTTTAAATCACTGAATGAAATACTGTACAGTAAAGCTGAATAGCCATTTTGTAGTGTAGGTTATTAATTGTTTTTTTATTATTATTCTAACTTCACCTGCTTGTTAAAGGAAAATTTTCTTAAAGCTCAAATGCATTTTACTATTGAAGTCAGATTATGAGGTTATATAAAAGGAGGGAGAAATTTTTCCTTACAATTTCCCTCAGAGGATGCAAACAAAAGTACAAAAGTACAGATCATATTTTTTCTTGCAAGGGACAAGTTTATTAAATTAGCACATCTTAAACTACTTGGAGTATCTACTTTCCCCACAAAGCTATTGTCAGGTCACAAGTTTCCTTGTGGTAAGGAAAAAACTATAACCAATAGGGGTATTGTTGCCAACTCTGATATCCATGTTTAGGGGTTCATATTACTTTCTGTTTTATTCTTTTAACACCTCGTGATGGCTTGGCAGAAGATCTACTTTTTAGGAGAATTTGCTTTAACTAGCCAATTGTATTCCCTGCCATGTGACGTCAGCTGCATCTCTATTTTTCATTGGTTAAAAGTTTTCGCAGGTCTGTTCGACTTTCACGCCGCTTTCGCTTTGAAAGTCATGCAACTGCATCATGAGTCAGTTCTTCGCGTGCTCTCGGCCACTGCAGAGCTTAGCTGTGCCTGCCTGCCTGCTTGCCCGCTGCTTCTCGGCAAAGGAACTGCGCGCTCGCCGCTTTTCGCCACTTTCACCGCCGCGAGCACCGCTCTGGAGTGCCAGCTGTGCGCCAGGAAATCCTTGCTTGCCAGCTGAGTTGGGAAAAGTAGAAAACTTTGTAGAAAACTCTGAAAATGTCCTTTCTGAAATGTCTGATACGTTTTAATCTTTTGAATATTAGCTAGCTAGCTTTGTCCTTGGTAGTGTTTAGTCAGAAAAAACAGGATTGTTAAACACCCCTTAGACAAGCAGGGTGTTATTGCTTGAAGGATGGCTTCATTGCCTGAGGCGAGATAAGGGGGAAGAAGAAATTGTCTTTGTGAGCAAACCATGACCACGGGGGAGGATGTTGCCTAACTGGCCCTGAGCTGTGGTCACGGGGGAGAGATTGCCCAGCTGTCCCTGAAGTGCACATACTCCTGAGGTCAGGGTTAAAAGGACAACTCTGACGAAGACTATTGGAGAAGCGTTACTTCCTGCTCACAACCACTGAGAGACCCCCGAAGAAGAGGACTGGGCCTGCACAAGGGGAGGAGACCTAATTTACATCTGAAGCGGGACAGGGTTGTGAATATGTATTAGACGATGAAGCAATATCTTGAATATGTATGTTTTGCTGCCTTAAATGAGAGATGTTCCTTTGGCCTGGCGCGCGTGCCTTATTGCGGGGGTAACCTTACCCCGCTGTGCCCAGAGCTGCAATAAACATACCTGCTTCACAATCTATTTTGATTCCGGAGTTATTCCACGCAACACTGCCACCTGCTCTCCACCATCGCTGCTTTCGCCGTTCCTCGCCCCAGGGCTATTTTTGCTTCCCTGCAGTTTTGGTAAGCTGCTGCCACTGGGACTAGCCGGGAAAACTCCTGCGCCGCTGCCCACCGGAGCTTTTCTGTCCACTGAGCCGTGCGCCGCCACGGGACCAGACCCCCTGAAACTGCACCGCTGCACCGCGGGGGATCAGAGCCCCCCCTCGTTGCAACTGAGGAGCCGTTTCCCTGCCTGCTACCGCTTTTCCCACTGGGTTTGTTTTGCCTTTGCTTTGCCTCATTCCACGATAAAGACTGGTAGGACTTTGTGCTAATTCTACTTTTACTCGTGGGGTCAGGAATATTGTAATTCCCGGGTTCCTGTGTTCCAGTCACGCGGCAGACCACATGGCCACCGCCATCTCGGATCACTGCCGCAGGTCGGGTTTTGCTTTTGCTACCGACCGCGGGTTAACCCTCGCTGTCCCAAAACCCTCAATATCTCACTGGTTTTCTTTTGTATTTAATATATCCCTGTTTGTGGTGTTATTAAACCTCGTTTCAGTTTCCCAAAACATCTAGAGGTCTCACAAGTTCTTTTCTCCCTTCCCCTGTCTCTGGTGGGATAGGGAAGGGTATTATCGTCATCGGACCTGGCTCACCTCGGCCAACCGTTGACACACCTTTTAATATCTGCCATCCAGACATAAACCTTTATGAACTGGTGATCCTTATAAGCCTCTTTCAACTCGAGATATTCTATGACTGCTGAAACAGATAAACATGTAGGCTTCAACACCAACACTGGCACATGTGGCCTTTGAACTTGAAGGGCATACTGACAGGAAAATCGAAATCAAAACCCAAATACACTCTAAATGTAGGGTGCCTGAAGAACAGCAAGCAGAGCTGCTCAGGAAATTGCAATGGGTAGCTTGTAAATAGAAAGGAAATCTAGGATGATACCGCATGAAAGGCATATCAAATGTGATGTAAAATGGGGAAAAACACATAAAGCAGTAAACAGACATCACTAAAATGTTATAAACTGTGGTGGAAGAAAGGTAGAAAGAGGGCTATTCTCTTTTGTTGGAGAAGAAAATGGTAGAATGGTCATTCTTCAGAATCCAGGAGATAAAATAAAAAGTAATTTTATGTATCTATATATATAAGGAAATGTTTATTTCATGAAATAAACAGTATTTTTCTGTATAGTCTATATGGAAATATAAATCTAAATAATTACACCCAAAACTGGGACATAAAAGAAAGAGACTGGCAGACAGAATAAACAGAGAAATTAGGTCAGGAAAAGGTGGGATCTACTATTTCTACATTTCCCATTTATAAGCCATGGCTTCGGAGGATTTTCATAGCTGTTGTTTCTGAAGGAAGGAAACGGCCAACTGAGAAGAGGGTGTTTTCTTTGGAACATGCTTAATCAACCCACCACAGTCCTAAATATTTAAACACTAGGGACACAAGAGATAAAAATTATAACATTTACATTGCATAACCTAAAGAAACAAGGACCATCAGCAAATGATGAGGTAATTATAGAATTAATCAGATAGATAGCTGAATCAGAGACCAAGCTTTCCAGTTGCAGGAGTCCAAAGGTGGAAATCGTTATAACAGGCTCTGAATCAAGTTTGTTTATATTGAGATCTAAATGCAGGCCTGAGGTCTTCAAGAGAGCTTTTCTCAAACTTAAAAATAGGAGGGCAGAACAAGTAAAATGTACACTCTAATTCCAAATGTCAACCAAAGCCCAAAGGAAAAGATGACAATAAATTGCTATTTGGAATTCATCTTACATAGCTTTAAAGGTTTAAAAATTGGGCAACTAGTCTAAACCACAGTATTACAGACAAGGAAGATCTGCAATACCTAAAATACACAAGCGGGTGTACCACCCTTCTCTGCCCCAACCCTTTATGAGGATAACGTGTGTTTATGAGGATATGGTCTGTATCTGTATTATTATATCTTGTACGCTCTGTTTCCACAGAAAACATACCCAAATGTGGGGACCAAATGGGAGACACCGCATGGGGCCATTCACAGTGCTACAGAAGTAGGCTGAAGCACTGTTTTGCATGGAATCTAAATCAAACATAAAATGCTTCATTTTCTCAGCTGAATCTCTCTGCTAGTCTAATTTGCTTTACATTTAACTAGATGCAAATACTTAAAAGATTGGAAATCTTTAAAGGAAATGCAACACAAGGGAACAAAACATGTTTTTATAATATCCTCTGTACCATTTTCTCAGGCACATTTAAAAATAGATATTAAAGAATGTTCGAACATCTTCAAGGAAACAGAAATACAAACATAGAACTAACATATACCTATCTTCTGCTAACACAGAGATCAAAAGGAACAGAGGCAGAAACAGAGAAGTATTTTACATAAGTAAATGTACATCATGATGTTCAACCTTTTGTGGCAGACATAATGGTTCTTCTATTATTTGTTATTCACTTTAAGTCATTACTAAACCAAAGGCATTGCAATAGCTATCATAGAATGCTAAAAGAACTTCCAGTGTTGAGTTTCAAGTTCTGGTACTGCTTTTGGTAAACCCAGATTATTTCGATGAACAAATAAATACACTGGTAAATAGCTGGTGCATACCAGCTACTGATAAATGTGTCTGTTCTAGTCTACCATTAACTGTCGGGAATTTTTTTTTTTTAAAGTATCTAAATAAATTAAAGTGTCCCTAAATACGGTCACATCAAAGCATCTTTAGTAAAACTAGTGCCAAATGAGCTTGAACAGTCGGGAATCTTGATTTTATTCCAAAGAGCGATACTACAAAGAGCTTTATTTCACCACTTTTCACAAGTACTACATTCCTGCCTGCACTGTACATCCAAGCACTGTGTGTTTGCCCTGATGTTTATGAAACCAGTTTTGCTATCAGGAACTGTAGTGGTGTATTACACAGCAGTGATTTAAGGTACTAATCTGTGATCTGTGAAGTTGTATCATCAAAGACATCAAAATGAATGAGGAAGGTAATCACCCAAAGACCCACAGTGCAGCAATATTAGTCACCCAGTGGGACTGTCTCTCTGTAAAATAGAAGACAAGCAGCAAAATATTTGAACTCACTCTCCACTCTGCCAACCTTTCTCTATTCACACCCTCTCTTAAGCATATTAAGGTAGGAAAGTCTTTTAAAATAATTTCAAATCCTGTCTTCCATTATGACTTAAGAGACATAAAGTGACAACAGAATTTTAAGGTGTGGTACACATTTTTAGAGAGATCAAATTTTATTGGAGAAGATCGAAAGCTCTATGCATTGCAAATATATAAAAATTAAATACCTTTCTTATTTGTCTCTCTAAAACACAAAAAAATCCCTATAGCTACACCATGTAATATGACTAGTATTCTTAAATTGAATCCAATGCTAAAACAGTGGTGGTGTTTTATACAGATATAATTAACATATATGGACAAGATGAGATTTTGCTACTTTCATAGCACTGGCTTAAATTAATACCATAGAAATATTTGAAAAAATAAAATCTCGGGGTGGGGAGCGGGAGGAGGGGTAGGTATCTAAGGTATCTAGCTAGTTCCTTTCTCTCTGGCTTTGAGATTTTGTGGTTTTGTTCCAGATGTGCTTCTTATAAGATAGCTGATTATTCTTCTTTAGTTCTTACATTGGTGACAAAACTTCCCTATCAAAAGCCACCTTCATCTGTGATTTATGAACATATTTCTATGAACTTTAAACCTTGTAAATTATTATCATTAAAAAAAAAGTATTATCAGAATTTGTAGTTACGTACTGTTTTAAAGAACAAAATGGATAAAGAAAAAAAATTATTCCAGTATAGTAGTTTGCTGCTATCACTCTGCAAGACTCACAATAGCTTATCTGTGCTGCCTTTAGCATCTGTGCTCATGCTCAAGTCTAAGTCTGCAAAGACAGTTGCATCCATATTGCCTGAGGAGAGAGATCTTGAAAAGGAGTTATCCTTCCTCCCTTCACCCCTGCCCTCCTTTCTGTGACGGAGGTTCCTTGCTAAGAATGTCAATACACTTCAGACTACAGCCACCACATAGTAAAAATGAAGAACAAAGTCACGATGTAGCATGACTCTAGGTGTTGCTGAAGACAATCACATACAGCAAATGTGTTTGAAGAAAAGCTACAGTTATGAGAATGAAATTGGACTGCATAGTTACTTGCTATTCTACTGCAGCATTTCCAGTGTTTTGGAGTATATTTAGTGCATCCTCTCCAGGACACAAAAATACATGCCCTCCAAAGATGTCACTGTCAGAAGAATGCAACATTCTAAACACTGGCACGCTGAGCTGCATACTTTGTTCTTTGTCATTAGGGTAGGACTGCTGAATACAGACATTTCAGTGGCAGCTGTTTCCCTTTTCTAATCTCTTTTGCTAAGATTAAATGGTTTTAAACAAAGCATTGCTGCCCTGTTGAATTAAAAGGTAACAATCCATTTTGTTTGCTTTACTGTGAAAGCAAACAAAAAAAACCACCGTCATAGCTGGACGGTACCATGAGGATTTCTACAAGAGCAGATCTCTTTCATTTCCTTAGGAAGTTTGGAAAGAGAAAGAATGGGTAGATGTAATGGATGTTCATGAACAACTTGCAAAGTTTTTACATTAATCGCATGTAACAGAACCCTTGGATTGCTTGAATTAAATGTCTAAAAGTCGTCAATACTGCACTTGGCATTCAGCTGGTCTAAATCAATGTAGATTAATTGAAATCAGTGGTCATGCTTTGATTTTCGCTGCTTGAAGCCTGTTTAAAATAGTAACAGGGTCTGTGTGAGGTTATATCTGTAACAGGGTAAGTGGGTTATCACAAAAATACCTAGAAAAATAATTTAAAAATTTGGGATAAACATAAAGAGGAATTTCTCAATGATAATAAATAAATAATGAATACTGGAAGAGAGGAAATGGCCTTAAGCCAGGGGAGATCTAGGTTAGATACCAGGAAAAAAATTTTTACAGAGAGGTTGTAAAGTATTGGAACAGGCTGCCCAGGGAGGTGGCGGAGTGCTCATCCCGGGTCTGTGTGAGGTTATATCTGTAACAGGGTAAGTGGGTTATCACAAAAATACCTAGAAAAATAATTTAAAAATTTGGGATAAACATAAAGAGGAATTTCTCAATGATAATAAATAAATAATGAATACTGGAAGAGAGGAAATGGCCTTAAGCCAGGGGAGATCTAGGTTAGATACCAGGAAAAAAATTTTTACAGAGAGGTTGTAAAGTATTGGAACAGGCTGCCCAGGGAGGTGGTGGAGTCCTCATCCCTGGAAGTGTTTAAAAGACGTGTAGATGTGGTGCTGAGGGGCATGATTTAGGGACCCTGGCAGTGCAGTGTGAACGGTTGGGCTCAATGATCTTAAAGGTCTCTTCCAACTAAATGATTCTGTGATTCTGCGATTCAAAATGATTTAGCATCTCCATAAAGCTTCCAGGTCATTGTTAGGAGTCTTGAGCAAGACCTGCAGCTCCCAGCTGATCCAGCAGAAAATCAGCACCTGTTCCTCAGCAAAGAGCCAAAGGACACCTCCCAGAGTGATGTCATAGTATTTTGACTCTTTCAGTCCAGGAAGTCAGTTAAACTGCAGTGGGCCTTTGAATTCCACCTGCTCAGCAATTCACTCTTCATGCATTTGTTCTGCTCTACTAAGGAGTTTCATCCTTAGAGTTTTTGAGAATGAATCAATACAGATTAGGACCCTCAGATCTCGATCATAATTTTGTGTGTGAGTTGTGCCATTGCACATTACAGATCTTTCAACCTAATTGAAATACTTTTTTTCAGCTGCTTGCATACCCTGGATCAGAATCAAACTAATAAAGTTCATTAAAAATCCAACAGTACCAAGCCAGTTTATATGAACTAAAGATCTGGTGATTACACTTTGGGAGCTAGGCAAAAATATTATGGAGCAAAAGAATTCTAGGCTTTCTTGAACATTTATAACTACTGTATGAGCTCTTATTTGCAGTTCAGGCATGTCTTGTTATTTTCAAGCAGGAACTGAAAATGGGCATTTTCTTGTCAGCAAATAACTATCATTATCAGAACCAAATGCTGTTAAACACAGGTGCTTTTGTATCTGATCCTTTGTGAATGCTGGTAGCTTAGAAGATCAGAACTCTGGATGATGACACAGATTTATGCTGTACTAGGCTATACTATAATGCAAAATAAAACAAAAAAGCACAGTTAAAAACAGCCTCATGATGACAACACTTGGCATCCACAGTTGCAAAGGCTTTCCAAGGCACAGTAGAATAAAAAGTCCAAACTTGTAGAAACTAGTAGCTAAAAGCCATACTAGGATACTCCTTGAATTTCTGTCAAATTCAGAAGCTTAAAGTTTATTAATAGAGTCCTCTTCAACAGCATCAACACTCAGATTCCATATAACATAGGCCTTCCTAATTATATTAGTTTAATGAGATCAGTAATATGATTTGATACAGCTGATAGCAGAGGTACATCATATTTAATTAGAAAGAATACGTAATAGAGTACCTCACAGAGGGCAATAGAATTTGCCTTCAGCTCTTAAACATAACCAGGATAAAATAAAGGACTGGTAAAAATGCAAAAGCAGAGGGAACAATACTGCAAATATTGTCTGATCAGATGAAAAACGGGTGAGAACACAATACAGGCTGGATTTTACAAAACAAACTGTTTTGTGTTGTTCCAGCAAAATAAAGGTGAGAAAGAGAGAAAGATCTCAAAGGAAACTTTTTTTTTTAATCCAACTCCTCTTTCTTGTCAACCAACAAATTTTGGCAAATTTGTAAGCAGCTAATCTCTTAATGAGATTTAAGAAAAATAATTTACAAGAAAAATCTCCCTGTCAGTCACCTTTTCTCCATGTTTGTACTTGTATGAGGTAGACCTAATAGTTAACCTTCAGAAGTTGCTGTGAGCTTGTTACATGCTAAGCAAGACAGATGAATTGTGAAAGATCTCTTTGATCCTACTGCCAGGAGCTCAGAATCATTTTGTTGAGCAAAATGTATGTATAGGGGAAAAAACCAGCCATTATTTGCAAGTGATGACTCTAAGGAGAAGTACTATGAATATCTTGGAAAACAGGCGAGCCACATTGCAAAACACGTCTGGGGAGCAAGTGACTGAAAGAAACTCCTGAACATAGACCTAAAAAAATATTCCTAGTTGTTATTTTACTGCAAACCAGCAGGACTTTGCACTTGCCCACATACACAAGCCCCCAAAATATTTGCTCTGGATAAGTTCAGCTGTTTTTCAAAGATAAGAAAGATTTTTTTTCTCTAAATAAATTGGACAAATTAGTTTGTTTTCAGAACACAACAGTGATTTTTTCCCCTCTTTCTCTCTTACATGCTTTCCAATTGTACAAAGAAAATGCTTCTGTAAAAAAAAAAACAAACAAACCCAAACATGACAGGCAGGGGAAGAAATATTTTTGCCACTGACAATACATTTCTAGTAGACATACTTCACCTAAGATGTTTTTAAACACTAAAATATTCTACCAATTTTTTAGTAAGTGGAATTAGAAGTATATAAAATTCGTCATTAACCTGATTTTATTTGAGGCTGACTGGACCTTGATGTTTTTCAACTTGGTAAGTCAACACAAAGTATAATATACATTTGTTCTATTGTTCAGCAATACATTAAAAAATAAGACTACATTTCAAATGTTTTATGCACGTACAAGGCCAAGGAAATTCCCACAGAACAGTACCAGTGTTGCTGGTTTTGATGTGCTAAAAGGAGTCGTATATTGCTAAAATTCTGGCAGTAAAATGCAGAGAGAAATCCAGTTTTTCTCCTCTTTACAGAACTCAGCCTTCTGACTATTGCTGAAACAGCTCTCATGTCATTGTCTTGTTACTGGGCAGGTACGAAATATAATCTGACCATTTCTGAAGTAAATGTTTTGCTTTCTGAAACAGAGCATAAGCAGTTAAAATCTCTGAAGTATTTTACCAAAAAGATATTGTCAGAGATTCCATACAGTTTCTCATATAGTGCTCTCCTAAGCACTATTTTGTCCTTGTGTTTTTCTCAGGATACTTTTCAGAAAGTTAATGTAGTTTTTCTGGCAAATATGAACTTTGTATTTTTGATGGCCCTAAGGGGAAGGACCTTCCCTTGGATACAGTTATGAGTGGGTTTTGTATATGCAGAAACCTATCCTCTCAATTACTCTTTCTCAGGATATAAGTATGATTTAGTACATTCTTATTTTCGCTCTTCAGCAAAAGAAATATCCACATTTAAAAAAAAAAAAAAGTTGTAGTAAAACAAAAGCCAAATCTTCTAACTTTTCCATCCCCTTGGACTTTACTAAAACCAGTGTTTAGCTGGCTTATGAACTATTCTTTATTGTTTGATTTTCTTTTCTCTCCTTAAAGAAATGCAAACGTAGTATTTCACTTAAAATGGTAATCAATCAGCTCACCTAACTTAACCTGTCTGAACTGTATGCATCCATTGCAAACCAGGCACTGAGCCTCCCTCTGTATAGAATAGTAAGAAATATATCAGCTTTGGGGTTTGTACAATTACCTCCAGCTCCCTACGTGATCCCATATTGAACCCCAGACTGTCCCTCTTCTGCATGCTGAATAAAATATACTTTCAGATCAACAGGACTATCACGTGATGCAAAGTATTCCCTCTCAGTTTGTCTAAGCACATCCCATGGTTTTATTCAGTTTGCTAACAGGAAGCAATGCTGTAAGTTCACCACAAAGCAATCTTAATTTTCAACCCCATTTTACATTCTGAACTCTGGATCTCACTGGATCTTCATATCAAAGTTTATGCGGCCTTTCTGGAGATCAATATAATATGAGAACATTGGCCCCAGGAGCAATAAGGAAAGATTGACCAGCAAAAAGCTAGCAAAGCTAAATGAGGAAAATCATTTCACTTTTAAGATCATTTTGACAACGGAATTTGTTTGCTTTTAATTGTCATGCCTAGTTAATTCCCCTCAATTAGTAATTGTAGAAACTTGAGTTAGATTTTTTAAAAAAAATCATATTACAAAGTAATTTAACAGATGGTGCAATTGTGTAAATCCACCAAGCACAGTTCTGCTTATATTTTATTTACTTGGTTGAAATCCCTTAGAATTAGGGATGAAGAATGAAAGAAGAATGAAGAATTAGGGAAGAAGAATGAAATTACATATCGGCATCTGCTGCTTCTGTTACAATTCACATTTTTAAAATAAAGGTAACTTGTACAAAAGTTTCAATATTCCTGATTTCAAAAAGCTGACTTTTTTTTTTTCTCATTTTTTAGTAAGGAGGTAAATGAAGGACTTGATAATGAGCAAGGAATCAAGAATAAAGATTAGGGTATTTGCCAGTACTGGTCTCATTTTCTAAACACATGATTTCTGAGGTATGTTTTCTACTTAAAAGTTTCCTTCTCAGTTTTAAAACGAAAAAAATCAGCTCTTCTTTCAGAGGTTGTAGACTCTTTCTGAATTCTGTGTAACGTGACTTTTTCTAGAGATATATAATTTTGTCTCCAACTTCTCTTGCTTTGAGTGAGAAAAGGAAAATTAGATCAAAGAAACTGAAGTTCAGTATTGCTGCTGTTGACACTGTTTGTGAATCCCTTTTTCCTACCGTTTTCACATAAGATATTTCTTTGAGTTATTCTCTATGTTTTCACTAAAACATTTCATTTTTATGTATCTGACAAACATCTTTTAGAGTTTCTTGGATATGGAAACACAAAAATTTTATGGGGTTTCCTATCTTATGAAACAAAATTCTCAAGCTAAGAAACATTTCACAAAATGGTAAATCCATTTTTTTGGAACTTTGGAACTTATTCTAATATTAAACTTGAGCAAAGAAATGTCTACCATTCCCCACGTTTCTCTGGAAGCAACAGAAGCAAAGTAATGCACAGACATTCAAGGACTTAAATCCCA
>NW_010399619.1:0-523 GCF_000710305.1 Buceros rhinoceros silvestris
GCCTCACCCACTGCAATGCTCCCACCAATTTTTGCAGGTCGTTTAAAGTGGACACCTGGGGGTCGACAGAAAGTAACTGTGGTTTCACAGAAGTAGGGGATAGAATAGTCCCCAAATATTTAACACTGGGTCCTTTCTGAATTTTTGCCTCTGATATGTATAACTGATGCTTGGCTAATCTGGTAACCATTTGCCCAAATACCTTTTCTACAGTCTGTTCATCAGGAGCTGCTATCAGGATGTCATCCATATAATGTAGAATGGGAACCTGTGGATAGGCCGTACGAGTAGGTTGTATCGCGTTTGCCACATACCTTTGGCATATTGTTGGAGAGTTCTTCATACCCTGTGGCAAAACTGTCCACTGATACCTGAGCGAAGGGCCAGACAAGTTAATAGGTAGTAGAGAAAAGGCAAAACGCAGTCGATCTTGTGGATGCAATGGTATACTGAAAAAACAGTCTTTGATGTCAAGCACAATAACTGGCCACCCAGTGGGCAGCATACTTACTTTAGGCAGGCC
>NW_010399619.1:2876-3189 GCF_000710305.1 Buceros rhinoceros silvestris
CTGAGGCAAGTCCGCCCCCTGTCGGGGATCTAGGTCCTGCCATTCGGGCCCAGTCGGTGTTTGGAATACCGGAAAAGCCTGCGCGGGGGGAACGCCCGGGACAAATCGGACGCCTTTCAGAGTACATTCGTGTGCCACTAAAACCTAGCTCAACCGGCGATAGCGATGCATCCTTGGGCCGCTTCGTAGAGTCAGCGGTATGCTGTTGCTCCTCCTGCCGTGCATCTAGCCCCACACAGGGATTTTTAGACCAGCCCTGAGGCGGGAGTGGATCCGCCTTCGGAGGGGGGGCCGGATCCGCCCTCGGAGGGGG
>NW_010399620.1:0-4183 GCF_000710305.1 Buceros rhinoceros silvestris
GCCCAGGAAGCTGATGGGCTTCTGTGCCACATGGCTTAAAAAAAAATCATATTTATGTAGTTCAGAAATTAGTGTATGACTTCATATTTCGATAGATGTGAAGTATAGTCTCGTGAGTATGTTTTATTTGTCTTTTCATATCTTTTTTAGTGTTGGCTAATCAATTACATATGAGTTCATTAAGATTTTGGTGGACATATATTTTTCTTTGCAAATTATTTTTTCTTCAATTTCTTTTTTCTCCAATCTGTGGTTTCTCTGAGAAAGGATTTAAGTTCCTTTTAGAGAAATTATGTTGGTAATTATAGAATTAACATAAGATGTTATGGAAAACTGCGGTTTCTACCAAAGCTGAGAGTCATAATCAGTAAATTATTCATTTGATTTTGTGAAAGATGCTCTCTTTTTGTCTATAGAGGAAATATTTGTGTGTTTATTTAAATTAATTTCTAAATTTTCTTTTGGGCTTAAATCAATACCAAATTTTGAATTGCCATTGACTTCCAAGGTAACAAATCCAGATCACAACCATGTAGGAATAAGAGGAACGTCTCAGAGTAGAAGTTCTTCTGAAAACTCACAGTATTAAAAAAACATATCAACAGATTACTTTAAAGTCATTCAAGTAAATCAAAAGGTAAACCAGAAGCTGACTTCCAGCTCTTGTATTATTCTCAGCTGTGGGTGTTCTTCACAGAGTCATACCTTCCATCACCATTTTCGCGCTGTGAGTGCAAAGAACAAATCAAGACTTGCAGAGAGAAATCAGGGCAAAGCTTTCTGCTGATCTTTAATTGGTATAAGAGCTCTTGTGAAGCCAGACAGCACAGTGTGTATCTAACAAAAAGTTAAGGAGCACAAGCTGATCTTTCTTTAGTTCTAGTACATCATCTCTCAACTGAATGTATCAGGCAAAATTCCAGTATATAAATAGAACTGTCCATGAAAACATAGCAGTGCATTAAAAAACTTTTATTATCAGTAAAATCTTTGCTGATATAAACTAATTTGCTAACTTACTTGCAAAAACTTACTTACCATGGTCATCCTATTAGAGTATTTACATAAACGGAGTTTAGGCTACTTAAGCATAGGGTGCATGTTTGCCAAAAATAGTCTCTAAGTATTCTCTTTGAGTATTACTTCAACAATGTCAGCCACCAAATAAAAGCTGAAATGAAGAAAAAAGAAAAAAAAACCCCAAAACAACAAAAAAAAGGGCATGTGAAATATAACAAGAAATGTTTGGAATTTCTGAGATAGGGCTGAGAACATTTCCTAATCAGCTTCTGACAATAATCTAGTTCAGCACCTAAGCTGTTGAAATATCAGTGGTGAATAAATAAAGAGCAATATTAATGTGTATTCAGAACTGCATATTTACTTCAGTTTTGAATTCTTGTTCATTTTTTTGTTCTTGGAGTATGAACTGCAACTTTGTTAAAGCGGTTCTGTTGAAAATAAGGTATAATCACATACAGCGTTAAAGCTTTTCAATTGGGAAATATGCTTAAAACATCGTAATTTGAATAAAAGTCTAAGCAAGAAAGGAAGTGTACTTTGTTTTTTGTCCTATCTTCAGTTGGTAAAATACAACTAGCCCCATTTATGTTTTTGAAGGTACCTGATTTACACTAGGTGAAATCTCAATATGTATTTAGAGTGTTTGAAATACCTTACACACTAGTACAATCGTGCTAGTAAATTGTATGTTTCCATACAATAGTATGTCTATTTTTCTGAAAAGTGTGAAGTTTAGTAATAATAACATAATGTTATTATACTATATGGAGCGAGAAGATGAAATCAAACAAAGCAAAAGGAAGAACCTCTGGGGCATCATGTGAATGTAGTTTAAGGTACTAAAACTGGATGCATTTTAAGATACCAAAACATGACATATTACACAAAATCACTGCAATGCTTAACAGAGACACTCCTAGAGTAGTGAGTAGAGAGCAATTTCACTGTAACTTAACCCATCAACTAAATTATAGAGCAAGTCACCTCTTCACGTCTGGCATGGGTTCTTATTTTACACTGCTATTTTACAGCAATGAAGGGCTCTTTCAGGAGCTCATCCTAAAGAAGAAGGAAGGCAGGCCTTGTAACTATAATGCATGAGCCCTCTTGCATCTTCCCAACCCTTTGCGACACTCAAACTAAGCAAAGAAACCCCATTTTCTCATATAGACCTTTTATTGCATTCTTTCTGAAACCATGAGAAGATGCTTTCTCTTCTTAATCTTTTACAGGGATTTCACAGAACATGCAAACTGTCCTCAGCTCTTTCACAGACTTTAGCAGAACGTCATCTGCAGAAGGCTGGCAACATGCAGGCTGCTTTATTAAAAGTAAGAGAACCTAGGAACCTGCTCTGTGCATTTAATAGCTTAAAGATACAGACAAAGAAACCTTGCTGTAAGAGTGTTGAGGAACAAGCATAAACTATTACCTACCCTTTAAATATTACCCTTCTTCCTCAGAACTCCACAGGAAACAAAGAGCATCTTACTCCTTTTTCTTTTAACATGCATTCTAGTTTACTAAGAAGATACAAATGAGGTTGAACAAAACACTTTTTTTTTTCTATGTAGGAGTTTCTCATATGTCACATGTTTTTGTGATACTTAATTATCACGGTGATTTTCCTTTCTGTATAGACATTGACAACATTAGGGATGTGATAAATTTCTATGAGGCAGGAAATCTAGGCAGAGGTTGAAGAAAGGAAAAATCCAGAGAGAATTAAACGGACCGCTATGCCAAAGGAAGATCAAGGAAAAGGTCAAGGAATTAAAAAAGAAAATCTGACAACAGTAGAGATTAAGGGCGGGGAGGGGGGGGAACCCACAGCTGTTAACCGTTTTCAGTTAAATAAACATAAGAAGTATCAAGAAGCTTAGTTAATGTAATTTTTCCTGGGTTTTTTCCTATTATACAGGTAGGTCAAACTGGAAATGTGCATGTATAGTCTGTAATGCTTATGTATTGGTCCTCTGGTGTTTAATATTAATTTCTAAGTTCGCAATACAACCTCATAAAAAAAAACGCCAAACAAAACACCACCCAACATAATTAGAATACATTTAGCTGATCTTCATTAGACTGAGCTTCTAGGTATCAAGTTGAAAAGCAGCAACAGTCAGATTCCTGGGAAATGTAGAAGAAAATTAAAAAGTCATAAATTTCTTATGTATTTATTTCAGCTTTGCCTTAAATAAAAAATATGCATATAGAATAACATGTCACAGAACAGGGAAGTAAATATTTCTTTGAACATTTTAGCAGAAATGTTGACAGCTCAGCCTCTAGTCAGGAGAGAAAAAACTGTTTCTGATCAGAAATAATGCTTCATTCTAAAAGGGGGATAATCTGCTTAGATTAAAGTAATCCAACTGAACAGAGGGATACAGAACAAAGTTTGCTAGTTAAAAGGCTTTAAAAAATAATGATTTTTGCTGGGCATGGAGAAAATTTTAACATCTGATGCAAATGCAGATGAACTGAGTGCAGACACTGCTACCTCAGTGGTATCATCCTGCTACAGTAATAAACTTTCATGAAAAGAATAGGTGATAGGTCTTCAAACCAAAAGAAATAAATACATTACATTATATATTTTTTAACTTGAATAAATCATGAAACAAACAATTTTGCATAATTACATATTTTCAGAAGATTAAAACTTTGTGGATATAGGATATGTAAAGAAATAAATCCATCACAGAATAAAACAAATACAATAAAAGAAAAAGAAACATTGCTAATGTTTTCACATGCATTTCTATAGTTAAATGTCAGTTATATTGAAAGTGTTAATACTTCTGCCTTGGTTTGTCTCTAAGTGTCTCCTGAAAAAAAATCAATCAACTTTGACTTCTAGTTTGAGTTATCGTGTTTGGGGATTTTTTATTTGTTTGGCTTCATTTTATTTTCACCTTCTTTGCTATGAAGGAATATTTACAATGTTTTAAATATCTTCTTTATTTGGCAGTTAGAGGTGCAAACAAAAAAGTAGCCCTATACCAAGTAGCAGTTACTGTTCTTGAGATACCCTTCCCTTACTTAGTAAGTGCCAGTTCTGGACTGTTTCCAAGCTTTTGTCCTGAAGAAATTGCTATACATTTGTGTAACAGGGAAAGAAAGGGAAAAAAAAAAAAAAAAAAAAAAAGAAAAAAAA
>NW_010399620.1:4196-35781 GCF_000710305.1 Buceros rhinoceros silvestris
TATTAATTTTTGTAAAAAGGAAAAAAAAGGAAAAAAAAAAAAAAAAAAAAAAGAAAGAAAAAAAATTACAAGGTTTTTCAGTTCCATCTAGTGGTAAGAAGAGGTATATGTTTCCAAGCACCAAACTGACGATAGTTACGGTGATAAAAGAAAGGTTAACATAAATAAGCTTAACCACACCGTTGTAAAACACATAAGGTAGAAATAAAAGTTGTAATAATACAGAATTCCACCCCCTTTTTCTGTTTATTAGTTTACATACGAGAGAAAACAGGTTCTGATGTCTAAGACTGTAATTATCCTATATGTATGAAATAGCAGGCACTTAAAAGGTTCATAACCAGCCGTATTTTCTGTTATAGACAAGAGGTATGTTTGTTCAAAACTTATTTTCTGATAAGCAAACAAACAATGAGTCCTTCTTTCTATCTTTCCTGGCCTTCAATCATGGTGATGTTATTTTAGTTTATATTATAATTCCATGCAATTTCACTGCAGAACGTGCAGACTGCTCGTAATTACAAAGGCACATTAAACTGTAGAGTTTCTCATTGTTCCTTATAAATTGCATAGCATTTGCAGTGAATTACTTTTTTAAATCCTGTAATGCTTACCTGGGAAGAAGTACTTATTTATCACTGGGCTGCAGTAATCACACACTGGTGGAGTTCACAGACCTGAGGGATACGGTTCAGGCAAGGAGTATAGTCAGAACCCTGAATTTTAGGAAATCAAACCTGCAGCTCTTTAAGGAGTTAGACAATAAGAGCAGAGCAGAACAGAGGTGGCAGATCTTTAAGGATGCTTTCCATAGAGAATAAGAGCAGTTGATCCCCAGGTGTAAGAAATCAAGCAAGGAAGGCAAGAGACCGGCATGGCTGAATCAAGACCAGCTGCTCAAACTTAAGAGCAAGAAGGAGCTGTACAGGCAGTGGAAGCAGGGACAGGCATCTTGGGAAGAGTATAGGGACACTGCATGAGGTCAGGAAGGCCAAGGTGAGTTTTTAGATGAACTTGGCAAGGGATGTAAAGAATAATGGGAAAGGCTTCTACAGGTACCTCGACCAGAAAAGAAAGACTAAAGAAACTGTATCTCCTCTGATGAGCAAGACTGGCAAGCTGGTAACAATAGATAAGGAGAAAGCTGAGATACTCAACAAATTTTTTGCTTCAGTCTTGACTGACAACGCATCCTCTCACACCTCCTGAGCTGATGGATTGCAAGACAGGGACCAGGGAGGCAAAGTTCCTCCCACTGTAAGAGAAGATCATACTTGTGAACACCCGAGGAACCTGAATATATGTAAGTCTATGGGACCTGATGAGATGCATCCCAAAGTCCTGAGGCAATTGGCTGATGTAGAAGCCAAGACACTCTTCACATTATTTGAAAAGTCCTGGCAGTCAAGTGAAGACCCTGGTGACTGGAAAGAGGGAAACATTTCACCCATTCTTAAAAAGAGTAGAAAGGAGGACCCTGGGAACTACTCACCTGTCAGCCTCGCATCTGGTCTTGGGAGGATCATGGAACAGATCCTCCTAGAAGCTATGCTAAGGCAAGTGAAGGACAGGGACATGATTCAAGGCAGCCAGTGTGGCTTCACCAAGGGCAAGTCCTGCCTGACCAACTTAGTGGCCTTCTATGATGAAGTGACTACGTCAGTGGACAGAGGAAGAACTGTGGATGTCATCTATCTGATCTTCTGTAAAGCTTTTGACGTGGTCCCCCACAACATCTTTTTCTCTAAATTGGAGAGATATGGTTTTGATGGGTGGTCTGTTTGGCGGATGAGGAACTGTTTGGTTGGTCGCATCTCAGAGGGTAGTGGTCAATGGCTTGATGCCCAGATGGAGATTACTGACAGGTGGTGTCCCTCAGAGGTCTGTACTGGGACCAGTGCTGTTTAATATCTTCATCAATGACATAGAAAGTGGGATTGAGTGTACCCTCAGCAAGTTTGCAGTAACATCAAGTAGAGTGGTGCAGCTGACAGGCTAGAGGGATGGAATGCCATCCAGAGGGAGCTGGACAAGATGGAGAAGTGGGCCCATGGTGAACCTCATGAGATTCACCAAGGTCAAGTGCAAGTTCTTGTTGCTGAACCTGAGAAACCCCTGGTATGAATACAGTCTGGAGGATGAAGGGATTGAGAGCAGTCCTGAGGAGAAGGACTTGGGGGTGCTGGTGGGTGAAAAGCTGGACATGAGCCAACAATGTGCACTCATAGCCCAGAAAGCCAACTGTAACCTGGGCTGCATCAGAAGAAGCATGGCCAACAGGTCAAGGGTGGTGATCCTGCCCCTCTACTCCACTCTGGTGAGACCTCACCTGGAGTACTGTGTCCAGCTCTGGATTCTTCAGCACTAGAAGGGCATGGACATGTTGGAATGGGTCCAGAGGAGGGTCACAAAAATTGTCGGAGGGATGAAGCACCTCTGCTATGAATACAGGCTGAGAGAGTTGTGGTTGTTCAGCCTGGAGAAGATCAGGCTCCAGGGAAACCTTACTGCAGCCTTCCAGTACTTAAAGGGGGATTATAAGAAAGATGGGGACATTCTTTTTAGCAAGGCCTGTTGCAACAGGACAAGGAGTAATAGTTCTGAACTAAAAAAGGGGAGATCTAATTTAGATATCAGGAAGAAATTTTTAACAGTGAGGGTGGTGAAACCCTGGCACACGTTGACCAGAGAGGTGGTAGATGCCCCATCCCTGGAAGCATTCAAGGTTAGCTTGGGTGGGGCTCTGAGCAACCTGATCTAGCTGGTGATGTCCTTGCATACCATGGTGGGGGTTTGGACTCAGTGACTTTTGAAGGTCCCTTCCGACCCAAAGCATTCTATGATTCTACGTTTTTATGTATAATGGCATTTTGTTGTTACTAGTATTCATTGCTTTTATCCTCTGAAATGAAAAGGAAACAGATCAAGAAAAATGTTGGCCACTATGTTTGCTTCATGGCTGAGATAAGAATAATGTAGGGGGCATGTGACAGTGTCGATCATGAGAACAAGACAGAAAGTGATCATGTACTGCCCGAGTCAATTAAAAGCTGAGACAGCAATGGTCGAAAAACCTATATCCTTCAAGAACAATAGAACGAAAGATTATCCCTTGCTTGGGTGATCTGACAAATCCAGATTCATTCATTTTCTGTCTTCCTTGCTGAACTAACTTCCCAAATAAAAAAATCATTAAATCATTAACCAAATAATGATATTAAATAACTTTACAGATGTGATTTTAAAAACAAAGACTAAAAATAGATGTGGGCATACTGGAGAGAGTCCAGGGCAGAGCATCCCACCTATGAGGAAGGGCTGAGAGAAAGGGGACTGTTCATCTTAGGGAAGAAAAGGCTTAGAGGGATCTTCATAATATATTTAAATTCATTAAGGGAAGGTGCAAAAAGAACAGAGCCAGGCTCTTGTTGTGCCCCGTTACAGGAACAGAGGCATGGGGTACAAACCAGAACACAGAAGACTCTCCAAACATCAGAAAACAGTTTTTTACTGTGAGAGTGACTGAGCAGTAGCGCAGGTTGCCCAGGGCGTTTGCGGAGTCTCCATCCTTGGAGATGTTCAAAAGCTGTCTCAACATGGTCTTGGCCGAAGAGTGGTTTACTTGAGCAAGAAGGTTGGACCAAGTGGTGAGTTTCAGAGGTCCCTTCCAACCTCAATCATTCTGTGTTTATGTGAAAATGAGTTTCTGGTCTTTGTCTGACTTTAAAGCTTAACCTTCCACCCCTCCCCACCCAAGACAAAAAAACAACAGAAACCCAACAAACCTTGAGGTAGGAAAATGGTTGCGAATAAAACTCTGCTATTAGCATTCTTGTTTCATTTTGATTTTCCATTCTCTAGACTCATGTTCTGTGAAACATGAATACTAGAATATAACACCTAAAACCAATGGTACACAGTGAGAATTTCAGAGAAGTTTTGCACCAGGAATTTAGATCAATATTCATGTGAATATTGGGTGAAATTATGAAGAATGTTGGGAAGCTGTTCAGAAATAACAGTAAATAAAATGGTGAGGATTAGTCTATCTGTAGGTTACATGTCACTTCATGCAGGACTTGAAGAAGTCGTCTACGAAATGTGTGTAGCAGTAAACAAGAAACCAGTGTAACACATGAAATACTTCATTTATGAGATGAAAAGCTTATGTTTTCAAGTTTATTTTTAGTGCATCTCAAATATTCTATGCTGAAATTACTACTGTAGTACAGATAATTCATTGGAAAAATTAATCAAATCAATATACTAGAATAATTTAATCTGAAAGTGGTCATATGCTTTGCCACAGATTGCCAAAACTTCATGTTCTCATTCTTAGAAATTTTTTACTTCCCCTTTATCTTTATTCAGTATTTGCTAATCAAACCCTAAAATATATATATTTTTCTATTTTTTCTCTTTCTTTTCATTTAAGACAACTGAACAGATCACCTTATCTTTTTTTACCTTTTATCCTTTTTCAGAAATTTCAAATCCTGAGGTGTCTTGGCTTGTTGTTCAAAATTGTCTGTAACCAGCTTGATTTTCATGTCAAAAAGATAAAACTCTAGAAAAATACCAGAAAGACCCTTCAAGTTCTTGTAGTATAACAATAGCAACACAGTATTGTTTAATCTCATAACCAAAAGCCGAAGTGGCTATTATTAAAGTACCTGAACATCACATTCATCCAGTCCATCTGCCTGTTACTAAATCAGCAATATGATACAGTGTGGCAGAACTAAACTTCAGGTTAGTTTAATAAATTACATTCAGTATTCAGTTTCTTTGTCTACCTGGTATTAGCAAGCAGTGGAAACCTTATCATTAAAAAACATTCCACTGGTTAATAGACCTTATTGCAACAGAAGATTTGTTAAAAATAATTGTTCTAATTTTGTTTTTCCTTTTCTTAATTTCACTCTATTTCTTTAAGGTTTACTCTCTTTACTATGGAATACTATTCTTAATTTTTCTGTGTTAATGGTATAAAAAATCTAAATATTGTAATTATGCTATCTCATTTTGTTTAATGAAGGAACTGTATACATATTTATTTTATTATGGTTATTTAATCTCTTTTCAGGAATCAGTTAATCCCACCTTCCAATAACTTTCTCAATTATTTTCTTAATTCTTTACAATTTGCCTTCATTTTCCTCTGATATCAAGAGATTCAGAAATTAATAAAATAAGCCTAAATTATTTACTGAGTGGCAGTCCAGTTTACTACCTCGTCGTTCCCAGTGGCTGAGGACATAGCCCTCCAGAGCTACCTGACTGTATTTAGATAAATGGTCTCAGACAGTTATGCATTTGTTTTTGATATGGCTTGATAACAACATGCCTGTGCTAATGAATCCTCTAAAATTGTTTCCTGGATATTGGAACCATTTTGTTATGATCCTTCAGCCATTTTGGAGAGATGTTAATATTCATAACTGCAAACATTTCCAAATAAGTCAACATCAAACTCAACATCTGGGGGATCCTTTCTCAAGTTGCAAAAATATTTGTGAACTACTGGTGTTTGTCAATAGGTAGGAGTAAAAGACACGCTGAAAATGTTTTTGTATGTGCATGTGAATCTGTATGTCTACATGCCTATGTTGATGTATACACACTTGCATGGTGGTTATGTCTGCCTAAGGACTGATAGTAGCAATACGAGAATGAATGAAGGGATAGACGTGGTGCAGTTCAGAAACCATGTTCCTGCATACATGCATTGAACAGACCTGGATACGCAATGCTGCCATTGGCACTACAGTGTCAGAGTTAACAAGTACTGTTATGGCTTTTTCAAGCTGCCTAGATATCCCCATTTTTCTTTGGCTTTCTTGACTTTGGTTCCTAAGCTGTCAGTGACATTCAAGAACATTAGTATAGCTGTCAGCATACCTTTGGTCATCCCTGTTATAAAAACTTAGTTATTTTCAAAACTTTCTGACCACATGTAAGAGAGAGCATCAAGGTTTCCAATTGTAACATATAAACAAATGCTTTGTTAAATTTTAAATGCAATTTTTGTGTCACTTTATTGTTTAGTTTTAAAGTTGAAATGCTTGATGAGGATATTTATTCACAATTCATAAACTTCAGATTGTTCTCCAAAAGCCAGATTTTCAATGATAGCTAAAGTCCAATTTTTTTCACCTACATTATTTGTTCATCTTTTCAGAGGAGTTCGGTGATCTGAGGCAGTTGATCTCATTGTGGCACGTGTATGCTGAACAGAGAGATGCTTGTTTATTCACATAACTGCTTTGATAGGGTCATAGCCTGTAAACATCCAGGCACCTAAATGGGAACTGTAAGTAGTGGGTCCCTCCAGAAGTCTGTCCCATCATTCTTTTAAGATAGATTGATGTTTATATGCTAATCTCACATGCTGCCTATGCTCATATCTCCTCATTGTAATAAATCTTCACGGTATTCCTAATCATATCAACATTTCTCTTTGGGTTTCCTGATGAAGACAGATTATTTAAAGAAAAGGAAAAAGGATCAGCATCTAGGCAATTTTTCATTCAGCATTAATTTTGGCTCCTTCATTTATTAACTGACCTATTTTCTTTCTGTAACTTCTTTCTCTCTGAGATATTTCTTTGTTCTTTTTGTCATGTTATCTAACTTTTACTTATTCTTTCTTTTCTTTGAATTAAAAACAGACAAAAGTTCTTCCTGAAAGTCATTGTTTTCTCCTGTATTGCTGCATTTACTTTTTCCTTCAGTGTTAGACACTATTTTTCATAACACCAGCAGATTTTTAGATGGTTAGTATGTATAAGAATTCTCTAGTTTGCGTTGTTTAGTACTTACTCCTAAATAGAGTCTAATGGCTTCATGAAAGCTTCTCTGTTACTTGACGTTTAACAATGGCATACAGATTTGGTGTTTTGCGGAGCTAGTGGTGGTGGTGAAATCCAAGAACAACGCAGAAGAGTTTTAGTGTTCTATTTAGTGGTGAAAATGCCTGGAACACCCTAGAACTTGTCTATCTGTCTCTGAGAGCTGAATGAAGCACTCACAATAATTTACTAGACATGAGGAAAAAAAAAGTCAGAATTTTAATCAATTTCTGTGGTAAATAATGTAGTCATAGCACAGATTTACTTTTTAACTTCCCTATTTCTAGTCCACAATCAAAATAGAGAGCATCTACCATAGAAATGGATGGGAGAGAACTAGTGACCTTGAAACTAATGTACTCTAGCCACTAAGGACAAACAAATCTTAGTGAATGCGAATTCTTGATTATTCCAATGGCAGATCTGACAGGAGGTTATAAAACTTCTATAGGTATTCAAGAAAGCAGACACCCAGTGCATAATAACTGAGATTCTCAGAATCACTTTGTCCTGGAACAGTGTATTTTATATTTATTTTATATGGAAGGCAATTTCAAAAGGCTCAGACATTAAATTCTAGGAATTTTTCTCATTTTGAGCTGGGAAACTGCATGGTTAAAGCTGAGCTGAGTAAGGACAAGAATATGCTCTCACCAAGACTCATGAACACCCCTTCCACTAATAGATAACAGATGCTGGAACACTTAATAGCAGGTGACCAATGCAATGACAGTGTGAGCAGAAGAGCTTTGGAATTGCTATTACTTCAGTGTTCTCAGATAAGGCCTCTAAAGATGCTAGAGAGGCAGATAACAAGTGCTGAATGCCTGATCAGTCCCTTCATCCTCTGTTAGTCTTCTTGCAGCTATATCACCCAGATGTGAGAATTAGACCCTGTCTACTCTCCAGTAAGAAACTAATCTGCACCCAAGTATCTGGCTTTTTCTGGCTATTTTGGGACTGAGGAAGGGGCGTGCTTTGTGAAAAAGAACAACCACGGGCAAGATCTGAAAGGAATAAGACCATATCCTTTCCAAAATTTTATTTCTGTTCAGGCAAAGACAATTATTTACGAACACCTTCTGTGGTTAACCACTTCTAAAGGGATGTAACACAGCACCAAGATGACTGGCTATGGTGAAATTATATGCTGTACCTTCTCCCATATGTGCCATAGCTCTCCTTCTCTTCCAGCATTCTCTGGCAAATCTTATTCTCCCAGTAAAGCATGTTAATTTTACAACGCTTTCCTCATAAGAGTGGCTTTAACTGTAAGCAATTGCATGTGCCAGCACTTAAAATGATGCTTGTGTATGTGAAGTTCATACCAGCACATCCACTTTTGTTTTAATTCAGCAGTTCTTGTTATAAGCAAGTTAACCATGCTTGATGAAATATATCGCTATTATCCAAAATGTTTTATTCTATTTATTTTTAAAGGAACAGAATTTTTATAGGTAGGATATTAGCATGGAAATATAATGACCGTAATACACAAAATACACAATATACATCAGCAAAAAACTAATTTATATGAACTGTTGCATACTGTCCCACAGCATCCTGTACAAAAATATCAGTGAAGAAACAGAAGGAAAGTAAAATACAAAAGAGATACATTAATGAAAATGCAGCAAAAACGTGAGATTTTTCTCCTGTTTGAATACCCTCCCTTGGCAAATACATAATTGGTGTTTCTACCTATTAGCTTTATCTGCTGTTTTTTCAGTGTATTTATTTTCAGAATATTCAGGCTTCTCTTATATTTACTTTGTTTTATTTTCCAGAATATTTCATAACTTTGCCTTTTTCTAATTACTTTGGAATATATGTTTCCCACAAAAGAAAAACAATTGGAAAACAAAGCAATAAAAACTGTTTTCAGAGGGGGTTTTTTTGGTACCGCTTTAGTTTTAGGATCAGTGCATTACTTAAAATGCTAATGTATTTCTAATACCATCTGTGCATTGGGAATTTTGTTACTTGGATGTATCTCCTCTTAGTAAATTAGTAGCGTGTGGTCTCTAACACCTCCCACTGATAAAAAAATGCATCCAGGGATGGATGAAACCACAGACCAGCGATGTCAGTGCTGCACAGCCACCAGGCCTCCACAGCTCCTGTGATGTGGAGTATGCATTGCTCACCAGAGTGTATTAATGATGTTTGTTTAAGCCTCTCTTACAGCATTTTCCACCCTTCATTTGTCTATGTCTATAAACAAGTTTCTGTATTTTAACATTGACAGACACTACAGTTTCAGAATATTATGATGTTGTTTTCCTCATATGTTGATCATGAGGAATCACAGAATATTTATAAAGAAAAAATTATACAGTGTTCCAAAGATATTTAATTCAAAATAAGCAGTGTTGTAGCACTGTGCTTTAGTAGCCTTATTTCCGTTAAGTAATCAAAAGAGAGGACATCCATTTTTGCAGAATAGTAGAAAACAATTCGTTCACTTGGATTTCCCTACTACAGTATGCTCAGAGATAATTTAGGAATCACTGCTTAAATCACCTAAGACTGTTACAGTTTAACCAGACCAAGATAGTTGAGAAATAAAAAAAATTTATAAATAATTTAACAAATTATGTGTGATGTGAACAAAGGCATTACATTCCTTCCATGCCTTCGTATATGTCCAAGAGTGGAATTAGAAAGAGGGATTTATTTCATCGAGCTTTAGGAAGTGTAGCATAGTCCATTGCAGCGGTTGAAGAGAAGCAAACATTGCCTGGAAACAGTCAACTTGGATGTCTACTTCAGGGCGTAAAAACTCGCATATTAAAAGTATCTGTTTTCCTCCAGCAGTTTCAAAGGCTAAATTATTTGGAATTTGACATACAGATATACAGAGCAAGTAAAATTTAATTCCATTGAGGAAGTATTCCAATGGTTTGCTTTTGTCAGAAAGCCTATGGATAACCAAAATCCTTATGATGAGGAATATATTCATGGTCCTCTCAATGAATGCCCATTCTAAGTCAAGTGCTAGTAACAAGAGCTTGTTAGCTAGATTAACTCCTTGCAGTTTGCAGTTACAGCTTTTCACAGTGTGTTGTCACTTCTTACTAGGTTTGGGGCAGCAATCTGCAGCGTGAGTTAGGGACCACGTCCAAATCTGCAGAGCTCTGTGCATGCGGAGTGATGCCAGAAAGATGTTTTTGTCCAAAGAATCAATGCTTGGATTGATGCTGCAGTGCGCTACACTTCTTGGTGTAGAAAAGAGAATTGCGTAGACTTTAATGAACAATGCCAGAAAGCAGCAGAAGAAATGGGAAGAATTTTTAAAACAAATCCTTTTAACTATTAGAACATCAATGATTTCAGTGGAATTAAGAGCTGAACCATCTCTATTCTTCCTGTGTCTCTCTAAGAGTAGATTTTCAATTTTACCAAGATTGTTTTAACAAGACATTAAACCCTCCTCCCTTCTTTTAATGACTTTCTTTAATAGGAATTTTCAAAAACACTGCGCATTTTAGGAGCAATAGTCTTTCATGCCTTCTATGTCATATTAATATGAATCATTTTCTCTCATATTTCTACACTCCCAAATCACACAGCCACCTTCAAATATCCCTTGCCAACTAAAACACAGCACACTATTTCAATCACTTTCCTAATGCACAGATGTGAAAAGTTTAGTGTAAGGAGGGATTAGTACCATATAGTTACACACACACGTAAACAGATTATTTTTTTTCTTTAGAACTCCATAGATTTTTTCCTTCCCTAATAGCTGAAAAATTGAGCCAGGCTTTTATTACTGCTAAAATACAAATAGCTAGAAGAGATTCTAATTCTGTAACCGTCAGGAATTCCTGGTTAAAGGTGAGTCCAGAATTTGTGAGGTCTGGGAGCCCTTGCTGACGATTCGTTGATGGAGCCCATCTCTATGCTTAAGAAGCTTTTGCTATGTCTGATGTGTTTAGGGAGTGGTAATGCAAGAACTGAAAATCACTGATTGCTGCAGCTCCTGTCAGGTTTACAATGATGTGAAGGATGAAGGGAAGTGGTGTATGTAAGCATAATCTCTTGGCCTTGGGAGATACCCCAACCAAATAAGAAATCCAAGTATCTGGGAACCCTTCCAAAACTGAAAGTGAGGACTTAACCTGAATCATGTCAGGGTCCCACTAAGTTCTTTTGTTATGAGCTTTTGTCCTTATTTTCTGGACTAGAAGAGAAAAACCTTCTTCTATGTATTGCTTGAGTAGATGGTGGTAGAATCTATTAAATCCTAATAATTTTGAAGAAGAGTAGAAGGGAAAGTGAAGGTAAAGCAATATCTCTCTTTCACTCCTATTTGCTCTCATCTGTTGGCAATAGCAGCAGCAAGAGGTTGTGGAGTTTTTTGATTGGGTTTTTGTGGGGGTTTTTTGGTGTATTTTTCTGCCCTAGAGATATGCCTGAGAGTAGTAAATTGAGAGAAATAAAAGGAGGACAAAGAGCTCAGCCAAGGATGGGAAAAAGAGTAGAGAGGGTTCGCAAAGAGATGACAGGTTAAAAAAGAAAGATCTTGGAGAAGCAGTACTCAAAATATAAAGACTGGGAGGCAAGCATGTTAAAGAGAGGGTTAATAAAGTTAACTTTGGCTGTGGAACAGATGTTTGTCAAAATATTCTACTTCCTTGGTATGAAAGGAAATTACAGAGTAGTGGCTATTCTTTTTTTCTCTATAAAGTTAACTTTGGCTGTGGAACAGATGTTTGTCAAAATATTCTACTTCCTTGGTATGAAAGGAAATTACAGAGTGGCTATTCTTTTTTTCTCTTTTCTGCTTTTGTCTTTTGTGTTTATGAAAAAGTGCAGGAGCAATATATATCACCAGAGCAAGTCACGAAACATGGAACTTCTGAATGCTTCAGATGCTGTGATTGTCTGAAAAAAGATATCAGGACCACAATGACTCTTGAATCTGGCTTTGGAACTGTTAAATCACAAGGTAATATCAAACTGATCTGATCATTAGTAGACATACTGTGGACAAAAAGCAACAATGAAAGACATAAGGAAAAAATCGGAAATGTGAAAGTTCTTCAGAAGAGGCAGAGAGAATCCTCACCTGGTCAAAAATAAAGGAGAGAGGTATACAAGGGTATTGTGAAAATATTTTTTCATGTAAGGGATGTAATTTCATTTTCAACTTGTTTGCTCATGACTTCCAAATAGGTAGTTTGCTAGCTCTCACACTCGTTCTATCCCTCACAGTTACCCATGGATTGCACGGTTTCTGTCTCCCCTCTCCCCAAATTCTTCTTATCCATTATCCAGCAAATGAAAAACACACCTGAATATGTTTTCAAGTTCTGATGGCCTATATTCACTTCAGAAACCTTAAGAGTTCCAATGTAACTATTTTTGACTATTCTTACTAAGGTAAAACCTATAATAGAGTTTTCTTGAAGATGGAAAGACATATAATTACTTTTGTGGAGATATTGAAGCTGCTGCAGAAAATAAATGGTCAGTTATCCATCTTAAAATCAGAAAAAGATCTCATGCTGAAAACATTCCCATGAGTATAAAGTTCATTCTTATCAAGATAAAGAATGCCATTCTATTTTGCAGTTGTGGGCACGTCAAGGAATAAAGAAACACACAATGAAAGTGCCTTTTCCTGATCCCTGTGGACATCTCCAAAATATGACTAGTAAATACGAGTATTAGTGTAATCTCTACAAATTTGTTATCATTAGTTCACAATATAATGACTTTCTCCCTGTTAGATTCAGTGGTATATACTGGAGAGATAGACATTTTTAAAGATCATAATTATCTCTTCCCCATGTTTGTTTGGTTTTTTTCCCTACTTTACTTTTTTATTTCTTTTTACTCTTCACATTAAGATATAAAAACACGTGATTCTATATTAACCTGTCTTTACTTTCTCTTTGAGTGGCACATTCCTGAAATGTGACAACTTACCTTTATATGTAAACACAAACTAAATGAATACAGTCAGTTGCACATGCCCACATGTAAGGTAGAATGGAGTTGGTGAAGCCAGTTTGAGTAAAACATGGGCAACTGCTCCAGTTAGACTTGTCTCTTCTTTCTTCCCTTCAACTGCATCTATTTTTACCTTAATTCTAGTAAGTTTAGTAACACTATTTTTCTTTCTTCCGGCTTTCAGGAGGTGGTGGGCAGATGTTTCAGAAGAAAAGGAGCAGATAACATTTCTCCTCAGGTATTTCCATGTGTAGCTGAACTAGCACAGCAGGGGAGCAAATTTCTGTGGGTTTGAACAGTGGAATGAAGTGGAAACTTGAAATGAAATCTTAGGTCTTAAGAGCAATCAAAAGGTCTGGTTGCAGTTTCAACGTACTCTGGAAATAGGTTCTAGCAGTGGGCTTGAAACAAACTCCTATCCTTCCTGGTAGTGCAGGTTGAACAAACCCTGTTGCTGTGTAATCTCCAAAATGGACACCATCTTTCTGTTTTGGCTGGTTCTGTAAATTGATGTATGCATCTGTTTGTGTGGTCAGTATCACTGCTGTCAGTCCCTTGTTTTGGATTATAGCACAGTAAAAGTCATGTATGTCAGGACATTCCATCAATGCTCCTTCTCATTGGCATGTCAGTTGGATATGTGTATTAGTTGCATTTTATCTATAACACTTCAGATTTCACTTAGAAGATTTCAAATTAGACTTTTGCTCCTGAAAATTACAAATAAATTAATCTACAATCTGAAAAGAATAACAAAAAATAACCCTTTTTCTGTTTTTGTTGTTGTTATTAGTGATATGGTCTATTTTATGGTAAAATAAATGTCCAGTTTCCTGCAAAGAAAAAAATCACTTTATTTCAATAGTATCATGCCAGATATCAAGTTAACTCACAGTCAAAGTAATTTTTCTCCCTGTACTGACCGCAATAACAATGTTAGCACAAAATAAAAGAAAATTGATGAAAAAGATAGCATGTAGTTGATGTTGATGGAATGCATGTTTGCGCCTAATACACTAGAGAAACTCTCCAATCACAGTTCACCCAAGTGAAAATATTGCCCCATTTTGCTCCCAAGGTCAATGTCAGTTGAGGTTATTGACTATATAAATGCTAAATACGAAAGTTTAAGTTGTCCAAGGCTACTCTAACTTGTACACTGTACTTTTCAAGGTTCCTCAGTTACATTTACAGTTTTCATTCCTCACTCACTTATGCCATTTCTGGTTTATTGTCCTGTTTATTTGTTTGGATTTGTTTTTCCCAGCTTCTTCAGCCTCTAATTCCTAAATGTCAGAGAATGGGTGCCACAATTATGTAGGGAAGAACATCATATTCAAGATTCAGTTTTTAGATTGTCTGCTAAAAAGCTCATCTCCACACAAAGGGAGCCTAGAGGAACAGAGGCAGGAGGGAGAGCTGCTGGGCTACACCCAGAGTCATCATGCCAGTTATCAGCCAGTCACAGGCCCTTCTACAAAGCTCAGTGGAGCACAGGAGCACAATCACATGTGGGAACCAAAGATAAAGACTCAGAGGAAGGGAGACTCTGCCCAGGCCACTCCCAGGGCTGTCCCAGGAGAACCTCAGCCCCATGGTCCAGATGTGACCATAAGCCAAGGGGAACAATTTTCGATCGTTATACAGAATGAGAGTAAGTCAGCATGTAGGGGGTTTGCGACGTTATGGGATGGAAGAGAAGAGCGTTTGGGAATACATAAGATTTATTATGGAATGTTTAGAGGAGGAAACAAAAGGAGGGAAAGGGATAAAGGGATAGCTCTGGGTGATTTGGGGAGGAACAAGCATGGGTAAATAGAGGGGTAAGTAAGTAGATAAAAAGAGACATTTGCATGTAATTTGTTAAGATCCCTTCTGACTTTTTCCTGGGTGAGGGGACCTCTCTTCTCAGTGTACATGTGTGTGTGTGGGATCCGAGTGCCAGCAATTAGTCAGACCAGAGGTCAGAGGCCTTGGTGTCCAAGGTATCAACAACTGGGGCAAATTAACGACTTGTTGTTAAAAAATTGTGTCCATGGTACCGACAACTAGGGCATGTGTGATCACTGGTGATGATCAAGCCAGATAAGCCAGTTGAGTAAGTGAAGTGACCTGGGAGCCAGGCAAACGTGTGTGTCTCTAAGGGTGGGACCACAGCAGAAACTGTCTATTAGAGGGACCAAGGGAGTCCCAAAGAGCTGCTGAAGGGATTAGAAGGTCTGGGAGTTGATCGGAATATCTGCTTGCATGTGTGTCTTTGTATGGGCAGTGGTCTGTACCAGCAATTGGAGTGTCAATTGTAAACATCAGTGGAATATTTTTTGTCATTTAGGTGATGAAGGAGCAAAATAGAAAATCAATTTTTGGAAAAAGATCTCTTGAAAATTTTAAAGTCTATGTCTGCTTGTGTTTTAATTTGTGAATCTGTCTACAGTTTGAGAAGATGAAAGACTAATGATCTTGATATTTCTCTACATGGCCTTTTATTGCGTCATTTAACTACTGCATCCATGCAACTCTTCAAACAAAGGTTGTCACTAAGAAACAGTTGTACCATACTAAATAAGAAATGTTTTGTCTAATTTGCACAGACATTGTACGTGTAAGCTTGAACAAAAATCTGCCTTCTTAAAGCACCTGTTTCATCTACACAGTTTAGCTTATTAAAATGAAAAATTCTCCAAGAACCTATAGTTATGCTGGAAAGAACTCATTTTCAAAGTTTAATCAGTCTACCTAGCTCTGTTCTTACCATTTATAGCTCTGGCATTTAGTTGCCAGAGTCTTAAGTGACCAGAAAAAAACCCTCTAGGATTCAGATATTGAAGAAATAGCATTATACTTTTAGTTACTTTCTGCTTAAAAGAATCAGGTAAAACGAGGCCTTTTTTAATTAATCTGTGTGTAAAGCACATCTGAAATAGCTTAAGCATGACAACAATGTAATTCAGGGTCTGATCCAGTGAGCCCTACTCAGACATCTATAAATGATAAAAGTTTCAATTCAAGGGCAGTGCAAATCAGTTCTCAGAATACTTCACTAATTTGACTTATTTCCTATAGTTCTGTAAAGAGTGGCTATTTGAAAAAGTTAACTGAGTCCATGTGGCCTTAATGAGATGTACTAAAAAGGTGAAACAAGGAAATACAGCACTCAAATATGTGAAAATAGATGAAATTGCTCTTACTGCACTAAGCTCATTAAATTCACTTGCTTGAATGTTGGCTATTAGAATTATCAGACCAGTGAATTAATAAGTCTAATGCATCTGTTTGGTGAGGTTTACACTTCTTCCTACCTGAAGGTTATTGAGCAGGCACAGCACATTTCTTTTTTGGATAGCTGTGCTGCTGGCATGTATACTGTTGCGGTAGTGCAAAGAACGTGCTGTTAGTGCAAAGTCTGCTTAGTGCAAAGCAAGAAATTAAGGACAACCGGTATAGGGATAATATTGGAAAAATTCTGGTGGAGACACATACCATGATCTCCAATAGAAAAAACTACTCTTAAATCAAGGTCTCAAATTAAATTTAGTGACTGATTAAATGGATTTAATGGTTTAGATCTCAGATGTGTCACATAGTCAAGACTATGCTGTATTGACCCTCAACAGCTAAGCTGATTATTTCATTCTAGACCTTGTAAGGAAATTGAATGAGCAGGTGAACTTCACATGGTGTTCAGATTATTAAAAAAAAGGTGAATGTCTACAGCCTCAGTACTGCAGTATCTCGTTCATCCTGGTAGATAATATTCTGTTTCTCTACTTACAGAGCATATGAGATTTGCTATGCAATTTTAGAGTGAATATAGTCATCCAGCAACCTTATGAATTCAGAATTTTTTTTTGCAACCATGGAAGTATAGCAATGTTATAGCTTAATATGATCTGAAAAGATAATTTCCAGAGACTCATATGTTTGAGTTTCAGCCTTCTGGGTGCTGAGCAGGCAGAGCCAGCACTGTGTGACAGGGCTATGTTCAACCTTGCTGTCAGTTCAGGTACACTGAATCAGGTACCTGACATTGCCCAGACAAGTTTACGGTGTCTGCAAGAGGCTGACCTTTTCTGGGGCATTCACAGCTACTTCTGACCTATCTAATTGTTAGAATGTTGTAAAAAAACTATTAATGATTTTACTACTTAAAAAAAGGATCTAACAATCTCCTATTCACAGCTTGAAAGAACAAAAAAAGGACATAGAGAAAATAATGGAAAATAGTGCAAGGGAAAGATGTTATTAAACTTTTGCTTTATTTTTCTACTACCTTCAGTTCAGAAAGCTTTATTTTCTGGGGAAGCATGATCAAGGTAAAATGAAACAGGGGAGGAGGGAAAAGGATGTAGTATCGCTCTAGTAAAGATGGCATGATCAGGATCCCTACTTGGTTTTTGTCTTGTTTTGTTTTATCCTTCTAGACACTGCTCAAGAAACCTCAGAAGGCTACATTTTCATATTGGCTGAAAAGGGGAATAAAATCAAAACCAAAAAGCCCCCAAATATTCCATTTATGTTGACCTTTATAAGGAACAATTCCCACTTACCGTGTTTTAAGCACCAACTCTGAAGCTCTGGGACTAATTAGATGGTCCATATGTTCTGATTACAATAAGCATTATACACAACTTTTATAAAGAGCAAGGTCACTGTGATTACCTATGTGAAGTCTCATCCAGGAATTCCATTGTCTAGAGAAACTCATAGCTGTGAATGAATTATTTTCCTGTCTTTTTTCCTCAAAAATGCAACTTGAAGAGCAATACAAGTATTCCACATGTGGTATCTATTAAGCCATAAATTTTCAATCATCATTCCAGAACATTTTAAAAGGAGAAATTTGTTCTGCATTGTCAGAGAATAACTACTTTTAAAAACATAAAACCCAGAGAAGACTGTATAAATGAACATATTTTACATTTTTTGCCTTCAGATGTATTCTAAAGGTTAAAAAGCAATTAAAACTGTAAAATAAGCAGTCTAGCTGCTCATTTCATTTATTTTATCTTTCCCTTTCCTCCTTTGAATACTTTTTTCTTCAAACTGTATTTTCCAGATATTGCTGTGTTTCATTTGTACTTTCTCTAATATTCTTGTTTTAAAAATCTCTTTAAAGTACTTCTCAAGTATCTGCCAAATGTCACTATTTCTCTTCATTGATGGAATGATGTTAATTAGCTTTCCTTTTTAAATGGTTTCAGAATTCAGCTTCTCTAATTAAGGAAGTGTTTTAAAGAAGAAGAGCTTACACAGAGGATACTCCCATTTCCTACTTTTGCTTTTCTAGATCACGGTGCAAATGTTTCCTGAAAGAAATGTACATTTCTTTAAACGGAACATTCCTCTGATACTTACATTTGGTATTAAAAGGTGTTAGTCCCAATTAAATCCTAGTGTGGGACTGTTTCTTCAATAGCGGTAGGAGGATATTTTCTTTTTAAAAACATGACATTAGGTGAGATACCATCAACCTTTATACAGCTGAGGGGTGGGGATCAATGTGTTGAAAGGTGGACGTACAAAAGTGTAGCGAAATTTGTATGATTTTCTAGATTTTTGAAGGAAACATGAGACAGGTAAACCAGGGAATTAAGATAAGCTAAAACAGTAACGTCATTTAAAAAACAAGTTATAAGCTGCAGAGATAAGCAAACTGCTGCAGTGTTGAATGTAACCAGTGTTCAGAGTCTGAACTATGCCTGATTATTGCCTTGCATCCAGTTTTCCTGCAATAGCACCCAAGAAAATGTAAGATGTCTCCAAATGTAGTGTATGTTGGAGGGAGCAAATATGAAGCTGTCACATATCGAAAAGAATTCAAAATGTTTGAAATTGGGAGAACAAAATAACTAGTCAGTGATCAGCCATTGAGGTGAAGGAGAGTGTTGGTGACTAATCTAAACAAATTAATAAAATGAAATGCAATCACGGACCTGAACTTATGGGTCCTTTTCAAAGAGTTGTAGTTTTCTCACTAGATTATTCCTTTTCTCATATTCTTCTTCCCTTTGCATTACTCCATTGATTTTTTTTTTCTTTCGAGCGTTTCATGTGTTAACAAGATTTAACAAAACTGAAAATATGTCTTCATAGGATAAAGACACATTTTTGGTAGTTACCATACTGCAGTGTTGAAAGAAAAAGAAGTTCTTCAGATAAAGTCAGTTAAGTACTCATAATGTGATGATATAGGTGATATTGATTTCATCTAGACAGAAGATATCTGCTGAAGGTAGCTTTCAGACAATTATATTGGTAAACAAAATAGGTAAAAACTGATGAAGTCATTAAATTTTCAAAAGTTACAAATTATCCTGTAAAGCTTCAGTGACTGCAAATTAGCCTTTGCTATAGCCTTCTGCTAACAATCTATAGATCATTTTATTATTCATGAATTTTAGTAATTTCAGGACACCACAGGTCATCTTACGCTCATTTATTTGCTAAACACCTTGTGCCCGTATGCCTCTGCTGAAAAATTGCTACTATTTACTTCCCATGAGACACACAAGCAACAAAGTGGTGGATTTGGCCCCAGACATCCACTACGCCAGGCAGCATATATATCTTGCTGTCAAGGAAATAAATGAGCCCTTAAATTGGCTGCAAAGCTTTAAGAACTGAAATTTATATGTCTAGTTATCAAAAAGAAAGTTCAGAACACCTGCCAATATGAAGCATAATTGTGACAAACTGTTACATTTTACCTTTAACTTTTCAGCGTTAACAGCACAACTTCATTACATGAATCTCATCCTCCCTATCCCCTCCTTTCTCCCTTCCTCCAGATCAGCTTCCCTCCTGAAGAACAATGACTGCATTTATTTGCAAATGCTGAGCAACCATTGATACATTGGGTCATCCGCCAGCAGATGGAAAAAATATTTATTATAAATGCTTGAATTTCCTATGGGAATAACCACAGATTTTCACAGATTACCACAAAGGGCTAGCTGTATTTACATACTTGATCTTTATAACCTGCTTGGAAGACTTTCCACAGAATGTCTATGACCATGAAAAAAGAACTTCTGTGTTCTTTGTTTTGTTTTAACTCGCAAACATCCAGTTACCTCTATCTTCTTTCATTCACCAGCTTCACTATCCTTCCTTCTGTGTCCCAGACCACTCCTAACAGCAATGCAACTTTTTGCAGCCACAAATCCAACAATTGCTGAACTCTTTATTCTTTATCTAAGTATACCATAAAAGGGAAAAAGCAACAAAACCCCCACACTACTCTGAACCCCCTTTAAACTGTGTACTATGTGCACTGCGAGTGACTAAATATATTCCCTTTTGTACACACACATTTCTGTGTTACTGGCCACTAAGTCATGTGAAAAAGAACGATTTTTAAAGAGACAGGTTTTTTTTCTTTTTCTGTTAGCTATCAAGGAAGAGAATATCTAGGCTAAAATTCAATTCTACATTTAAAAAAAGAAAAATCAATATGGAGAGCTTAAAAATTATTAAAGCTCTTGACCAGCTGCTCCTTTCTGGTCAATAAAGTGAGTATGAGCAATCTGAGAAATAAAAAAAATGTGTGGCACTTAACTCCCTTTATTATTTTGACCATGCTATTTAACTTTGACCAGCTCCTGGACTGTCTATTCAGGTAGTTTGGTTGCAGGTAAACTAGTCCATTGTGATAACTGGTTGTATTAACGAGGGTTTAATGCAGTGTGTTGGTCAAAGCACACCTGATTCTCTGACCTCTCAGCATCTGTCTGTGTCCTCTGTGTGTGTGTGTGCGTGTGTGATTCTGGCATATGTGCTCAGCTTCGCTACTGGTTGAACCTGTAAAGGGGACAGCAGCTGCCATGTGCCTCAGCCTAAACACAGATCCCAGGAAGAATGACCAGCCACCGGAGCTGCCGGAGGTGGTGGCTGCTTTTAAGTTATTAACATTATGCTTTTGTATTATGGTGTTATCTGAGTACTTCCCAAAACAATTTCTTTTTATCACACTGTCCTTCAAAGTTACAAAGGTATTATGCTTATGAAGATATGGACCACAGTCAACAGTGTTTTCAGTGAACAGTCCTAAAAGGACACCCAAAGGTTCTTCCACTTAAAGGAAAAAAAATTAAAAAAAAAACAAACTGAGCTTAAATCACTTTCAGTGTGTTTGAATATTGTCATGATGTTGGAGACAATATGGCTAGAGCTTTAGGGGCAGGTGAGGCTCTTAATGTCCTGTAAATAAGGAGTTTTAAAAAAAAGAGAAATGAGAACTCTTTGACATTTTTGAAATTTGGCTTGTGACATGATTAATATCACACAGCAAAACTAACGTGCAGTACCTTGTAGTACCTTCACTAGTACCTTATGTATAAATTTCACTCCCAGAGAGAAGTCACCTAGTTTTCTCTCTAGTTTATGCCCCAGGGTTTGGCTACATGTTACAGGGTATCAGGAGAACTTTATGCTATGACAGTTTCCTTGGCTGTGAATACCCAAGCATGGTGGTTTCCATTTCCAAGCTGCTTTTGTTAAATGATGGGCACTGGAATGTTCGCTGCAGACCTGTGGCATGTGTGCACATTTTCATTCTTTGTCATGTATATTTTTTAGACAGTAAAAGGAAGACATAGCTAATGAAACAGAAATATCTAGTATCTAGATACCCCATTAGATACCATTGTTCTCATCCCGAAGCTGATATTTAGTCTCTTAGTGTTTATAAAACGAGCATAAGATGATTAGCTTGGGAGTAGATATTTGCTGTGGAGGAATCTAATAGGCGAGATAAATTACATCAATACACACCAATCAAATAAACCAATAACATTTGGGCAAAATATATCCACAATTTTCTGACACAATTTAAATATATTTCTTTAGCTTTACGATTGTTTTCACAGGGAAAAAAACATACAAACTGATGAGTATATCTGTGTCAGCATTGGTTAAAAAAACCAATAAACTCAAGATGTCTTAGGTATTTATGATGAATAGGTCTTTCAAAGCTATTTTATGTTTTAATCCATTGAATATTTATGTGCTACTTAAAAGAGTCCTTGCCTTGATATAACAATCAACTAAATGTTCTTTATATGTAGAATTCTTAAACACAACTTTTACATTAGCATCATCAAAACTACTTTCACTTAGTTAATTTGTTTATTGACCCCTTCACATTTGTCATATATAGAACACTCTCTGCTTTTCAATGACTTAAGACAGCAAATGCTTGCATGGCAATGACTTCATGTGGAAGCAAATAGAAACTCTAGACAATGATTTAGCCTAAAAGACAGTATTATTTCTGCTTGTACATGTTTTTCCCAGATGTCTGTAGCAGGTTTCTTTTCTTTTTTTTTTTTAAGAAATGAAAGCTTATGTAGACAAAAGCTACCTCAAACTCTGCCTGTTTTAGGTTATCTATTATGTGGAAAGTGTTATTAAAAAGCTGTATCTTCACTGTGACCTGATACTTATTTGTTTTATGACAGCATAACATAAAGTAAAACCTTGAGAATTACCAAGAACATATAGATCCATATGTATTTCTATGCTTTTAATACACTTGCTTTCTGAATTTCACAGCCCTGTGTAAGTCAAAAGTGGTAAATAAGGAGAATTATAGTGTGATATTTTTAGCTAAAGAATTTTCTCAGGCATTCTAGTACTGTGCTCAATAATAATTCACCTCAGTAAGTTTGAGTTCTTGAATGTTTTTGGTTTGGTCTCATTTGACTTATCTCCTGGGAAATTTGCTAAAGATGTTAGTGGTTATATGCAAGGACCTCTCAAATCATTGTATGAAAAAATTAGAAAGGACCAGTTAGGTCTTCAGGAACAACTTCAATCTGTTGCCCATACTTTAAATGAGAGGTGGGTCATTTCACAGTTCTGTATGACAGCTTTTAGGTCTGTAATGAAAGACCAAAAGTATAATAACACAGGATAATAACAGAGAATAATAGATCAAGAGCGCTGAAAGTGTCGAGTACCAGAGATCTTATTTGTTAATCAAATTAACTAAAACTCCAAGAGGATCCTGAGAGGAATGGCAAGTTCATGGAGCTGCTAATCTGATTTATAGGCAGACTTATATGCTGGTTCAAAACCTTTCTACCATTTAGTGATGGAATTGCTAACAGCACACAGCAATGAAAGGAACAATTATTCGTAACCAGGAGAATTGATGCACATTATTATGGTTATCCTATGGTTCATCATGGAAGAGGTACATGATACAATATACCTTGGGAGAGATACTTCTATCTATACATGTGACTGCTCTCAAGTGCTTTTGAGGAAAGTACACCACTACTTCCATTTACATTGATAAATCAAATTCTGCATTAAAGGGAAAAACTCCATAGTCTTCCCTGCACCATAGGATAAATATAGTTTGATGTCACTCTAAGCACATTGTATGCACCAAAGGACCTGGATTGTTCTGCTTGGCCAAAATAATATTAAGGGGTCATTTAATGACCCCTTTATAAATTTATCATTATAAATAAATTTTGAGGTAAATATACAAGAGGGAGAAAAACTATTTAAGTTAAATGAATATTTGCACAAACTCATATAGGTATATATTGGCCATGAATAAATTTAGATCCAAAATTAGAACAATGTTCTTAAGAATGTAAATAGTAAATTCTTTGAAGGATCTTTCAAATGGTGTAGTCCTAAAAAAGGGAAACCAAACAACTTAAACATTTCAGTGGAAGCATCTAAGTAAATAAGACAATATCTAGAAACGGAAAAATGAGAAAATATATTCTTAACCTCATCTTTTCTATATCCTTTTATACTCTTCCTTTTTTTTTTTTAAATGGCTGTTGGCTTTCTCAGAATCATAGAATCTCATAATCAGAAGACCATTAATTCACAGAATGGTGGGGGTTGGAAGAGACCTCTGGAGATCATCTAGTCCAATTCTCCTGTTAAAGGAGGTTCACCTCGAGCAGGTTTCTCAGGTTCACATCCAGGGGGGATTTTAATATCTCCAGAGAAGGAGACTTTACAACCTCTCTGGGCAGCCTGTTCCAATGATCCTCAAAGTAAAGAAAATTTTCCTTATGTTCAGGTGAAACTTCCTGTATTACAGTTTATGCCTGTTACCCCGTGTTCTGTTGCTGGGCACCACAGAAAAAAGACTGGCCCCACCCTCTTGACACCTGCTCTTAGATATTTACAAACACTAAGATCCCTTCTCAGTCTTCTGTCCTCCAGGCTAAACAGCCGCAGGTGGCTCAGCCCTTCCTCCAAAGAGAGATGTTTCTGTTCCCTAATTGTCTTTGTAGCCCCGTACTGCAGTGTCTCCAGTAGTGCATTGTCTCTCTTGAACTGGGGAGCCCAGAACTGAACACAAGACTCCAGATGTGGCCTCACCAGAGCAGAGTAGAAAAGGAGAACCTCTCTTGACCAGTTGGCCACACTCTCAATGCACCCCAGGATATAACTGGCCTTGGCCACAAGGGCTGTTCCCTAATTGTCTTTGTAGCCCCGTACTGCAGTGTCTCCAGTAGTGCATTGTCTCTCTTGAACTGGGGAGCCCAGAACTGAACACAAGACTCCAGATGTGGCCTCACCAGAGCAGAGTAGAAAAGGAGAACCTCTCTTGACCAGTTGGCCACACTCTCAATGCACCCCAGGATATAACTGGCCTTGGCCACAAGGGCACATTGCTGGCTCGTGGTTAAATTGTTCTCCACCAGGAATCCCAGGTCCTTCTCTGCAGAGCTGCTTTCCAGCAGGTCAGCCCCTAACCTCTATTGATGCATGGGGTTATTCCTCCTCGAGTGCAAGACTCTACACTTGCCCTTGTTGAACTTCATTCAATACCTTTCCACCCAACTCTCCAGCCTGTCCAGGTCTCATTGAACTGCAGCATAGCGTTCTGGAGTATCAGCCACTCCTCCAAGTATCATTAGCAAACTAGCTGAGGGTACACTCCATCCCTTCATCCAGCTCGTTGATGAATATATTGAACAAGACAGACCCAACATTGACCCCTGAGGAACACTGCTAGCTATGCTCCAACTAGAATCTGAGTCACTGACCACAAGCTTCCAAGCTCTGCCATTCAGCCACTTCTCAATCAACCTCACTGTTCACTCATTCAGTCCACACTTCCTGAGCTTCCCTGTGAGGATGTTATGGGGTGCAATGTCAAAAGCCTTGCTGAAGTCGAGGTAGACAACATCCACTGCTCTCCCCTCATCTATCCAGCCAGTCAAGCCATCACAGAAGGCTATCAAGTAGGTCAGGCATGATTTTTCCTTGGTGAGGCCATGTTGACCACTCCTGATAACCTTCTTTTCCTACATGTGCTTCCTTCCCGCCCATTTTGAAGAGTAGAGTGACATTGGCTTTCCTCCAGTCCTCAGGCACCTCTCCTGTTCTCCATGACCTTTCTAAGATAGTGGAGAGTGGCTTAGCAGTAATATCTGCCAGCTCCTTCAGCTCTCGTTTGTGCGTCCCATCAGGGTTCATGGATTTGTGAGTGTACAGCTTGCATAAATGATCTCTAATCTGATCTTCCTCGATCAAGGGAAATTTTGCCTTCCTCCAGACTTTCTCTTACCTCCAGGGACTGGGATTCCTGAGGGCTGGCCTTAGCAGCAAAGACTGAAGCAAAGGCGGCATTCAGTAACTCTGCCTCCTCTGTCTCCTCCACCACCAGAGCACCCACTTCATTCAGCAGTGGGCCCGCAGTTTCCTTGGTCTTCCTTTTGCTAGTGATGTACTTGAAGAAGCCTATCTTATTGCCCTAACATTCCTCGCCAGATTTCAATCCAAGTGGGCCTTAGCCTTGGCAACAACCTATATTCCTCCTAAGCGACCAGTCCCTTTTTCCACATTCTATAAACTTTCTTCTTCCCTTTGAGTTTTTCCAGAAGCCCCCTTCTTTTCCATGTAGGTCTCCTGACTTCTTTGCTTCATTTCTTACTCAGAGATTTGCCAGCGTGCAAATAAGAACACATCTGAGCAAAGAAATACTGAGATGAATTTAGTCGGGGCAGTTTCCTTCTGGAGTTAGTACTTTAAACAGCAGGGTTTCTTCTGATTCTTTCGGATCTAATGCTGCAATCATGGCAAGGCTTAGGCCCATTCAGTCAGCAACTGAACACCATTCAGCCACATTCTCACTCCTACCCTAGTGGTGGGATAGGGAGTAGAAAATAGAACAAAAGGCTCAAGGAGGAGGCGAAGGACAAGGGGGGCTCACTTACCAATTATGGTCATGGGGAAAAACCAGTCTTGACTTGGGGAAATAACATCAATTTAATTTAAACAACATTATTACATGCAAATTACCAATCAAAGCAGAGTAGAATAATGAGAAATAAAACCGAATCTTAAAATCACATTCCCCTACTCCTCCCTTCTTCCAGGCCTCAGCTCTCCTCCCACTTTTCTCTACCTCCTCTCCCCTAGTGGTGCAGGGGGATGGAGAGTGGTCGCTGTGGTCACTTCGTCACAAATTGTCTCTGCCACTTCTTCCTCCTCATGGGGAGGACTCCTCATATTCTTCCCCTGCTCCAGAGTGGTGTCCCTCCCATGGGAGAGAGTCCTCCATGAACTTCTCCAATATGAGTCTTTTTCACAGGGCTGCAGCTCTTCAGGAACTGCTCCAGCATGGGTCTTTTCCATCGGATCTAGTCTTTCCAGTGAGGGACTGCTCCAGTGTGAGCTTCTTTTGGATTCATGGCCTTCTTCAGGCACAATCACCTGCTCTTGTGTGGAGTCTTCCATGCCCTGCAGGTGGGCATCTTCTCCACTGTTAATCTCCATAGGCTGCCGGGGGAAAACCTGCCATCTCACCATATGCTGCAGGGGTATCTCCACTTTGGTGCACATCCCCTGCTCCTTCTTCACCAACCTTGGTGTCCATGTAGGTGTGTCTCTCAAGTACCACTCCTCTACTCAGCTCCAAAAACTTGCCCAGCAAGATTTTCCCCTCTTAAATATGTTATCGCAGAGGTGCTGGTTGTCTTGCCTGGGCCAGAGGCCATCAACATGGAGCCAGGGGAGCTTCTAGAAGCTTCCTAGAGAAGCCACTCTTGTAACCCCCCCCTCACTAAATCAGTTATTTAAGTAGTTCCATGACCTTGTATAACTGCTTCCTCAAAAGTACTCTGGCTTTTTAATGAGTGATTCACTTGGTAATTTATTTAAGTGGCAGGAAAACAGTATTCAATACACAAACTTTTCCTCTGTGCTTATGTTGTTTAGCTTTATTTTTATAATACAACCATCTCTACTCCCTGTCTCTAACTGAACCATCGTTTGATTTGTCTTTTTTTTTATTATTATTACCTGTTGCAGCACTGATTTTAGCTGTTATGCTTTTAACAATGAAACTTTGTAAATCTCCCTGTCTCTAACTGAACCATCTGTTTGATTTGTCCTTTTTTTTATTATTATTACCTGTTGCAGCACTGATTTTAGCTGTTATGCTTTTAACAATGAAACTTTGTAAATGTATTTTTAATAATGTTAAGATTCTAACAGCTGGAATCTTTGCCTAAAGGTTGAAGTTACCCCTAAACAACACTTGTTCTTGACCTATGTTACTTTCTTAACCAAGAGATATTGCTAAGGCACCTATTGCTAAGGCAAGTATGAAGGAATTATACTGAAATATTACTTCATCAGGGAAAAGTAATTAAAATGCATATCTAGTCTAATTAAAATGTAAATTCAACAATGTTTTATTAGTGATGGTTTCCATGACTCACAAGTAGCCCACATTTTTAGATAATTTGATCTGATTTATCTGTGTTTAATTACATACTATAAAATACATCAAAATGTTATTAATTCCACACACATTATTAATGTTTACTCTCTATATTACAACTCTTTACAGCAGCAAAGACTGTTTATTACAGTATTTGCTGACACGGTGAAGTAAAGTCTTCCTGAATGTGGTTGCTGGGCACCTTCATCAGTTCCATAGAGAAGCTTAGCGGTGGTTTCTGGGGATTCTTTTATCAGGTTTTGGTTTTATCCCCACATCCTCAGGGTACACAAAATTGAAAGGGGCAGGTTACTGTCTCTGAGTTTCTTTCAGTTGATATGTAGACATAGCAGCCTAAAAGCCAATTGCTGATTTGCTTAGAGGCTTAGCTAAGCCTCTAAAGTTGTAAAAATACTTTTTAAACAAGGCTAGAAAAGCCATATGTAGTAGATGTGTATATGACGATATAGAAGCCAGTGCATAGAAGCCAGTATAGTTCTAGACGTAGAAATACTGCACGATAACTTCAATTTGACGGGTTTAGTAATTGATTTAAGTAATTTTATCGAAATGTTTCACAAATTTAGGTTCATATCTTATCATGTAAACTTTCTGATATAGGCAATATAGTTAGCAAATTAAAATAAGGGCTGTTCTGTTTTTAAACATTGGTTGTACTTTGGTAGCAGCACAGGGACTGAGGTTCTTACTCGACTTTTTCTCAGAATCCTAAGAAACACAATGTTACTTTCAAAGTGTGTTTTTGTTCAACAGAGAGTTTGATCTAGTAATTTTACTAAATGCTATTGTGGCTCCTGGCTATAACTTCCAAATTAGACATTAAAAGAAACAATATAAAAACAGAAGGTGTCTACCTAAATTCTTAGGAGGAAGCCTGGATGCTTAAATTGCACCAAAATGTCAAATAGCAAGAAAAAAAAAAATTACTCCTCAGTACCACTGAAACGCAGATGTAATTATTATAAGATAGTCATATGTCATAATCCTATCACATACAAGTTTCAGATGCTACTGAAGGTTAAGTGCATAAAGAACTCTACGTTCTTTTGTGATAAGGTTAGATGTAACTAACTTGTAAGTTGAAATTTACATGTTCTAGGTCACATTTGTAGGAAGAAAGAGCAGGAAGTCACCTAGATCCTTCCTGAAGTTCGACGTTATTCAGATATTACTGGAAAATTTCCAAAATGCTCCATTCTTAGAAACATCTGAGAAGTTAGATGTTGTGAAATTTTAACTTTCAGGTTTCATTCTATAGCGAATACAGTCAGAAACTGTTTCGTAATAAGCTAACAATTGCCCAAGGATTTGGTCTTCTGAGTACTAGACTTTTCCCATGTTGCCAAGGATAATCACAACTCCTAAATTCTAAAAAGGTAACATAACCACCTTTCAAACTTACTACTAAAAGCCAAGACTGTACAAAAAGGTAAGAGAGATCAAGCATTTATCTGGATAAGGGTGTTTCTGAGAATTTCTGACCTTATTCCTAGATTTTATCTGGTGCAATATAAAGTAAAATTGCATGACTTACTGCCCTGGTTTGAGCTAGAACAGAACTAATTCTGGTCAGAAATTTTTGCTTTACATTTAAGTGTCTTCTAAGTAACTGCACTTTCTGAAGTTAATATTACATTTTTGCAGACACTGTCTGCTTCTTGAAGTGGTAATGCTTGATGTTTACAGTTACTACCAGGTATTGGGATGCAGAAACACTCCTGCTTATACTTGCTCCTGTGGAGACCAAGGTCACTGCTAAATCATGTGTACCATGGTGGGGGTGCAGTAAGAGTCCACATGTGTGGGGAGGAACAGATAAGACAAACTGACCAACAGGGTATTCTTTTCTATAAAAGTAATATTCAGTATAAAGCTGAGGGATCACAAGTGATAAGCCTCTTAACACTCAACAGCATCTGAGGAGGAGTCTGTCCATTCTGCCTTTAATCCCAATCCATGAATTCCTGAATCCAGTTCCAGAATCCAGCTGTTGAATCCAGTTCCCATCTGCCACTGAGTCCTGTCTGGGACTTCCCCAGAATATGCCCACAGCATCAGTGGTGACAATGATGTGATTGCTGTTAGGGAGGTGGCTTCATTGTTGGTATTTTATATATTGGTATATATTTCATTTCATTGTTACTATTTTCATTAAAGAAGTTTCAGTTTTATTTTCCAATTTGTAGGTCTCTCTCCCTCATTCCCTTTCTCTTCCCCTTTTGGAAGGGAGAGGGGTTAATAGAGAGTATCTGTCGTTTGTCTAGTGTCTGGCCCAGCCCTCAAAAATTTAGAGCCATGCTGCCTAATATAGGCAGTCTGGGTTTCACAGCTGACGACTACAAACTACTTGTTACCATCCCTGGAGGTATTTAAAAAACACGTGGATGTGGCATTTAGGGACATGGTTTAGCGGTAGAACTAGCAGTGCTAGCTTAAGGGTTGGACTTGATGATCTTAAAGGTCTTTTCCAACCTAAAATATTCTATGATTCTACAATTAGACATTTAAGTGCTGAGATTAATTAGTTAATTTCGTCAGAGGTGGATTTAGTCTTACATCTAAAGAGAGTTCTTACAATTCCTCCTCACTATCGTGGTATCTGTAAAATTGGTCTGAAAAGTTCTTACTCCCCAAATTAAAAAAAAAACAACAAATTTTTTTTAGAAATTTGTACTGTCTGGGTCAAACAGAGAGAAAACCCCTAACTATCAGATTCCAACACTGAGCATCTCAAGCTTGTCTAATGCAAAACAAAGAAATGAGAAACCTCTTCAACCCATTAAATCACAGACAGCAAAACTGTGGTCTAATGAAAAAATTTGCCAATAAATAACTTCTAGGATTTTGTCACAAGAGCTTCTCAGATCTCAGTTAACCAGCCAATATAATTCAACGGGATTAATTCAAAATGTTAACAAATGGTAGCTCAGGCAAAATTACAGGTTCTGAATGCTGGTTGAGGAAACTACTACAGCTCACTCCCCCACTTCTAGGTTTAGAATCATAATCCAGAATGCGCAAACTCTGACCTATACAAAAGTGAGGACTCTCAACCTCAAGGGGTTTCCTTAAGTAGTGTCCTAACCTAAGAGGAGAGACCTCCCCCAGCTGCAGACCTGCTGCTCCAAGGAGGACTGACTCCAACTCGCCACCAGCAGGACTCTGCTTACACCCTTAGTCGAATCTGAGCTGTGGTCTTATATGGTCATATGAGCTTCCACTGGCTGCAGACCCACTTTCTAGGCATGTACATGCCTTGGTGGGCTTGGCCAGAGCTAGCGAGAAGCTTCCAGAGGTTTCTAGCAGTTTCTCTGAAATCCGCCCAGCAACCACTGCAGTTTAGTAGTTAGAAGTTTCTCAGACCAAGGGGGTGGGTGCACCTGTCACAGGGTTATATTTTGCTCCATAAATTTAACAGATGCATGGATGACTCAAAACTTCTTAGAGGAATGATATACAAGAAAGACAGATATCAGAACCACACTTATGTAGCTCTGTATAGTATCACCAGTTGAGATGATGGTGTTGATTGGACTCTCGCACAGAAATATTCTCTTATCTCTATTATTTACTCTGATTATTACAAGTTTTTCAGTGGGAAAAAAGGACAAGAAAATGTTTGTCTAACAATTTGGAATGCATTAAGGGTTTTCGAATCAGGAAGTGACCATGCTTGTTAGTGTGAATTAATACATGTACAAATAAACACATGCATATCTGTTGGATTGAATGCTAGAAGGATATTTGCACACATCTTCATATGATTCATGCAATTTATTCTTGTTGCTTTTTCTAACTATATTAGTAAACAATTTTTATGTAGTACAATTTTTATAAGTTTTTTTTTCTTTGTTAAATGGTTACATATTATTCATGTAGATAAAGAATAGTTCTTACGAAAATATAATCTTTTTGACCTGGTGAGACTGATGTCAATGAAATCTGTGGTGTATCAGCACATCTGGTTAATCAGTGATATGAATCATGTTTGGGTTTTTTTATTTCATGTTCTGTTAACATAAAGCAGAATTATCAGAAATGA
>NW_010399620.1:35920-36340 GCF_000710305.1 Buceros rhinoceros silvestris
GAATGCATTAATACCCCAAGAAATAGTGGAGCCTCAAACTTCAAATGAAACAGGAGTTGTTCTGCTTAATTTCGAAAAAAGCATTTAATCATATTGGTTTTAATGGTTGCATTGTGTTGATGATGAATAGGTTTGAAAAAAACCTTTCACTAAATAATATACACAAATGTTTTTGAATATATATACCTTGGTAAATGTATAGATGAGCAATAACTGTGCATGTGTAGGTTCACATAAAATCTTATGAAAATGAAACCTTAAAGCAAGTGTATGTTGCTAGTATAATAAATTGTCAGTAAAATAAAATGAATTAAACTCCTGAAGTTTTTAGCAATAGAAGATGATTATCTGGGGTGTGTATTATCCATTCCATGACAGAAGTTCAGAATTAATATGAAGTTTTTGTATAATTTTCCCTAC